>NW_009229911.1:0-565 GCF_000690835.1 Fulmarus glacialis
GGCTGTGTAGTGCTCAGCTGCCTACCAGGGTTAACCCACAATACACAAAAATACAAACAGGTCCATCTGCCAGCAAGCCAGTACCCCGTGGTCCCTCTGGTAGCCCGCTCCCCCTGGTGTCATCCTCAGGGACAGGCATACACTGGAACACACAGGCCCCTGGCACACTTATCTTACTTGCTGGCTAGTCCAGCATGATGTTTGCCAGCCATCACACACTGACATGTGCACCCTCACTCCCTCTAGTCGCTGCACGACAGGCACATGGGGCCTCCAAACCGAGGTACCAGCTCACTTGCTGGACACAAATCCCCATAAAAGCACATGCACACACAATACATAGTCCCATATCCAGGAAAATACTTAGAAATGGAGTTCAATGACAATCATAGAATCATAGAATCACAGAATAGTTTGGGTTGGAAAAGATTTTTAAAGGTCATCTAGTTCAACCCCCCTGCTGTGGGCAGGGTCATCTTCAACTAGATCAGGTTACTCAGAGCCCCGTCCAACCTGACCTTGAATGTTTCCAGGGATGGGGCATCTACCACCTCTCTGGGAAACC
>NW_009229911.1:766-1099 GCF_000690835.1 Fulmarus glacialis
CTCTTCTCCAGGCTGAACAACCCTACCTCTCTCAGCTTTTCCTCATAGGAGAGGTCTTCCAGCCTCCTGATCATTTTTGTGGGCCTCCTCTTGACCCTCTGGGCCTCCTCTGGGCCTCCTCTGGACATAGACAGGTCTATGTCTTTTCTGTGCTGAGGACTCCAGAGCTGGATGCAGTACTCCAGGTGGGGTCTCACCAGAGCAGAGTAGAGGGGCAGAATCACCTCCCTCCACCTGCAAGCACACATTGTCAGCTCATGTCCAGCTTTTCATCCACCAGTACCCCCAAGTCCTTCTCAGCAGGGCTGCTCTCAATCCCTTCATCCCCCAGCC
>NW_009229911.1:1770-4456 GCF_000690835.1 Fulmarus glacialis
TTCCAATCACCATGGGCTTCCCCCTGCCTGCCATGACTTTTCAAATATCATGGAGAGTGGCTTGGCAACTGTATCAGCCAATTCCCTCAGGACTCTGGGATGCATCTCATCAGGCCCCATAGACTTATGCATGTTCAGGTTCCTCAGGTGGTCTCAAACCTGATCTTACAGTGGGAGGGACTTTGCTCGCCCAGTCCCTGTCTTGAGGTCCATCCACTCGAGAGGTGTGGGAAGAGAGGTTGCCAGTGAAGACTGAGGCAAAAATGTTGTTGCTTACCTCAGCCTTCTCCTCGTCTGTTGTTACCGGTTTGACAGAATACAGGACAGACTGTGGCTCTCAGTAGCAGGTCATGGCCAGACAAACATACTGACCATCAATCTTTTTACATGATTGGCACTTTTAATCCCCTCTTCCTTGTTTTCCATACTTTCCTCCCTAAACCACTCACCTCCTTAACATCTCTTAATTTCTTGTGCAATCCTGAAATACTCTTCCGCCTTATCCCATAATTAAGTCCTATACCCTTATGCAGTGACCCCCGGCTCAGTTTGTGAGGTGACCTGGGGAGCTGCTCCCAGTGACTCATCGTGACAGGTCCCTCCCTGGCCCACAGCGCTAATGGCTCTCCTGGGACAGCCCTGGGAAGGCTAAAGGAGGGGTTTGTGCCTCTGGCGGGGCTATTGGGGTCCGTCCCCCCCCCCATCATTTTGTCTTTGTGCTCCTTTGTGTGAGTGTGTGTGTGTGTGTGTCTGTACGTGTGGAGGTGAACGTTGATGGCCTGCTGGCTCCCCTCTGATGGCCCTGGGAGTAGCTGGGTCAGGGTGTTATTTGTGTCTCTCCACCCACCATTGTTCCTTTGTGCTCCTTTATGTATGTAGAGAAGCCTTTTATCACACAACACTGTGTGTAACTCACATATACTGTATGCAGATATTTTATTTATGTACCAGCTGCTGTGCTATCTTCTACATTAGAATATGAGTATACCAAAAGTTTGTTTAGCCCAGTATGTTGCTTCCAGCCCACAGATGAGTGAGAACAGGGCAAACATACATGTTGTTTCTCTTAAAATTTTCAGTGTGTGAAAATACTCAGCTTAGAAACTTCCTACGTCATCACTTTGTTCCATAATTTACAGATAACCTTAGTGTCAGATTTCCGATGAGTCCCCCACAAAGATGGATTTCATGGATCCCTCCTGTTTCTTCCATAGTGCACATGGATACTAAGTGTTCATTCAGCTTCCCTGTAATGATCTTCTCACTGTGCTTTTTAAGGTGATCTTCGATTAGCCTCACATGCTCTGGCAGATTTTATTGTCCTCATATTTTTTAAGGACTTACTATTAATTTTGGTCTTCCTTTTTGTTTTGATTTTACTTTTTTTAGTTACCAAATTATGCGTTATTTTGGCTAAAACTAGAAATTATTGGAAACCTGGAAATAAGTCTGCCATTCCAGTTTCTGGACCAATGAGATGCAGAAAACTCCTGAGAGAACAGAATATAAAGGGGTACTTGATAATAAATTCCCTAACCAGTTCAGCTGAAGAACAAAATTGCTCTTTAAATGTTTAGTGTAACAACTGTATATGAACAGTTTCTATGGCCTAAGAGTTTCCATGGCTTGGATGATAACTTCTTTTTTGGGGTTGGGTTGTTTTTTTAAATTATTTTCAATTAGCTAATATCCCTCTGTTGGGATGAGGCTTAGAGGACAATTTTGGATTCAGCTTTATAATACATACTGTCAATTTCCTTTAAAAAATAATGCCTGCTTAAGAATTAAGAAAGCAATTAAAAAAGAATAAGTTGTTTTCACTTTGGTATCATTACTGTGTAAGACATTAATTAAAGAAATATAAAAAAATCAGAGCAAGAAAATTGACCCAGAGTTTCACTGCTGAGTAATGTTGGCATCTTCTGTCTTGTAATTATGAATGTATGGTTTTTTTCTAATAAATCACCTTTAAGCACACCATTGTCTATATTTTCCATTAAGTGTACTCACATTAATATCTATGATAAAATAGTTAAGGGATATTAAGATGGGCCGCTTACTTCAGCGACTCTGGCCCAGGACCCTCCTGCCCAGATGCTGGAGCCCAGCCCAGTTCCCGGGGACCCAGACCCCGGCTGAGGGATGCAGCTGCTGCTTTCCCCTTTGAAGGTCCAACCAGCAGTGAAGCTGAGCACGTGTCCCAGAGACGCACACAGACACTCCTGTACATGCACAGGACACAGACACAGCCGGTCACAGAAGCTGTCACAGACAAGGCGCTGCCGTCACCAGCACACACACACGACCCACATCACACAGCAACACTGACAGCCACTGGGGCTGGCAGAGACAGGAGGTCACTAGTGCAGGCACACACATGACACTCTGGGTTCACAAGCACATGCACACTTGCAGGTCCGCTGAGCACCAACATAGCCGCTCTGTCCCCCTGGTACCTCTATGTGGGTCCCAAGCCTCTGACCCACCACACAGGTCCCTGACTCGCTGGTTGGTCCAGCTTGAAGTTTACTGGTGAATGCACACGCACATCCCATGCACACCCTGTCTGGGGGAGATACAGACCCTCACCCCGCAGCAGCCGGCACCAGGCACACGGGATGTGACCTGCGGTCCTGCTCCAGCCACCGGTGCTGAGCCCCTCACTCCCCTCACTCACACTGGTCCC
>NW_009229911.1:4652-22249 GCF_000690835.1 Fulmarus glacialis
CCAGCCCTCCCAGTAGCTGGTTTTCAGGTCATACGCTACATCCACCCCAGTAGCTGGCAGCAGAGACCTTCACCCACTCCAGTAGCTGGCATTGAGACCACCCATATTTTCCACTTGCTGGCACCACAGGCCAAAGTCCCCTATGCCCCCACTCTGACTCCAGTTGGTGGCACCAAGTCCACTCATGCCGGTCCCCCCAGTAGCTGGCACTTGAGCCTTGGAGCACACACACACATGCACACGGATGGAGAGTGAGATTACGCAGAGAGATAGTTAAGAAAGGATTTAATAAGAAAATCTAGGGTGACAGGACAGACTGTGGTGATCAGGCACAGGGCTCAGCCAGATGAGTGCACTGACCAGCCCCGTTTTACACCTGACTGGCCCCTGTTATACCCCCTTCTGCCCACCCACCTTGCTCCTCCCGGATCCCCTTCCCCTGCATGTCCACCATGGGTTTGTACGGTTCTTTCCATTCCTGCACCCCTCCCAGCCCATGACTGCGTCCCCCTTGCTCACAATAGCATCAGTGGCAAAGTCCAGCCTCATCTTCCAGGAAGTGGTGCCTGTAGTTTCTCCATCAGTGTGAGTGGCAAAGTTTGTTTCTTGTCATTGTCTCCATGCTTTTTTCCTCACGTCTGTGTCTCTGTATGTTTTGTTTTTGGTTTCCCCCTTTCTCCCTTAGTTTCCCAACAGACAATGTGCCCTATCAGATAACCTCCCTGGAATAAACACTCTCACACACCCTCATCAATTAGTGTGACTGACCAGGTTTGGTTCTGCCTCCCTTATCATTTGTCAGTCAGGTCTGTGTTCCTGCACGTTCTTATTTATGGCTTCCTCCTTTTCTTATTGTCCCTTTTTTTTGCATTGAAAAAGGTCCTTGTCCAGTTACCCTTAAGGGAACAGACACTGTCCTTCCGTATAACCTTATAGAAATAACTGATTTAATTTAGAATTACAGTTTCTGTAAGTCTTTAAAAAATAGAGGGAATATTTCTCAAAGTACTTCTTGCATAATATTTCATATTGTTTTGCTATTGTAATTTTTTATTTGCCAGTAAAAGAGTGAAATTCAGCCATCTTTAGAGGATTGCGAAGTAAAGAACAGGCTGAGCACTTTAAGTCAGAGAGTTTGGGATGGAATATGCTATTCAGTTTTTTGAGATCAAGCTATACTTGTCCTCTGGGACATGTGGAATGTTGGTTATAAATTACTTTTTATATATTTTCCAATTTAATAATTCCTATTCACTGCTATTTTCCTTTTATACAAAGCTATGAAAGATGTCAGTGGGCACCTTAGTTTCAGCAAATGAATGAAGTACTCCTAATGGTTCAATAGGTATTTAAGTGGTGAGGTTTCTTAATTTAAAAAAAAAAAAAAAACACCACATGAACTTAAACTAGCAAATATTGTCTTTATGCTCAGCATTAAATTACCAGAACATTTCTGCTTTTTGTCTCCTTTCCTTCTTCAGCATACCATTATTAAGCCCCATGTTATTTAGGTATGTCATTCTGTTGATTAATTTGCATTTAGTACCTGTCTTTATTGCTAAGTTTGACTACAGAGATTAGTAGAATAAGATGTTCCTTGGCAAATAAATGGCAGAACAAATTATTTTTAAAGTGCAATATTATAAATAAGGATGTAATTACTGTTTCCCTGATTTTCTTCATTAGATCTTATTCTATTGTAGTTATTTTTCTTGATAAGAATGTGAGAATTTCCACGTGAATCAACCATATGGTATTTGATCCTGTATTACATCTTCAGAAGTGACCAGAAACAAGCAATTAAAGCAAAGGAATAAGAAACAACCTATAAGCAGTGTTACATCCTCCCAGTTTTCTAGAAATCAGAGGTGTAGTGACATCCTGAGACAGTGTTTGCTGTTAAACCATGAAATTTAGAAGGTACCATCCTCCAAATGTACCTAAATCTGACCACTCTAAAGTAGATGAATTGTCTAGTATGCATTAATATATATTTGTATCTGTAAATAAGTATGCTTTTTAATTTTTTTTTAATAGTTGAAGTTTTGATATTTGTTCTTGTCGAAATGATATTCTCAGAATTCTCAGTCAGCTCATATTTCTGCAGGTTCCAGCCTTGCCTATTGAACCTGCCATGAGATGATGAAGAGAAATAGTTGAAATTATGCAGTTAATGCATTGCTCACTATTCAGGAAATGCTGCTGAGCAGTTTAAAGTCTAATGAGCAGATTTCATTAATAAAACATCAAAAAGAGATACGATATAGTCACAGTCATCTCACAGTAATGATTTCTTAGCCCAGGATTGAATGGTTAAGACACAAGGACTTGTGCAACTCTTTAAGCAGTTACTTGATAACATATTTAATTAGATATGCATAAGCACAAATATTATATTCCAGAAAGAGATTACATTCTGCTGGGCATGCTAATGCTAGATTAATAAGTCAAGTTATAATTATGTTAATTATATTAACTATATGTTATATTATGTTAATTATATTAACTATATAGAAACTATCATTTTTCCATGTGCAGTAGTTTGTCTGGAAAAAAAAAATCATAAACACAATTTTAACTTCTAAATAAAATAAAACTATTATTTCTTGTCCTGTAACTGAAAACCATTTTGAAAAAGACTGGTGAAATCAATAGGAGCTTTACCACATATTCTTAAGAGCTTTGGATCAAACCCCAAGGCTCAAAAGGGTACATGAGTAAAATTAGTATTTGGTCTGAGAAACAGAGTCGATATACATACATGATCAGTAAAACTTATGTGCTAACTCTTTCTCAGACTGGGAAGTCGGGTACTGTTTTATGGTAAAAAGACAGAAACAAATAACTTTCTCTTTTGACGGTGGTTCTGTAAGTAAATATGTTGCAGGTATACTGATTTGAATTGGCCCCTCTCAGGAGGATGATCTGTTAAAGTTCATTGTAAATTTTTCAGAATTTATGCCATCAAGAAATCAATGAGCTACTTTATACTAGTTTCTTTTTTTGTTTATCAGTATCTCTAATAAACAATATTTCACTGTTTCTTGCAATGACTTGGTGTTATGGAATGTTCACATACATACATCTATATAAATTAAGAAATAGGCAATTATAAAGTTTGACTTGTAACAATTCATAATTGTAATGCTAAGTGAAACTTGATTTAATAGGTGCAGAATAGTTTCCAAAGTGTCACATAAATTAAATCTTTTTGATTGAGTGGTGCACTTAATTTTCCAGGAATAAAAATATCTTTTTATTTCAGTAATAAAATTTGACAGAATAATTACGTTAAAGATTTTATGGTGTTCTGAAACACTTTTGTGGGGTATTATACTGAAAACACAATACTGACAAGCTCGTAGCAAAAACTATCTTTTCTTCTCTCATTTACATGATAAATAAGAGGTCACAGAATGACACAGCAAGAGCTCAAACTCCCAACTGAGCAGAGAATAGTAAGTCCATTTTAAAGAGGCTTTCTAAGTCCAGAATTAATTTTGATTTTGTTCAATGTATGATTTCAGTTGAATATCAGGCATCATTGAAACCAATGGCAAAGCTCTTTACAAGCTTCAGTAAAGCTATAATTTCCTAATTGACATTTGCCATATTTCAGTGCATTCAATTTCATTTCTCCATGACTAAACTTTTCTACATTTCATAGATACTGAATTCTTATAAGAAAGTACAATGCAATAGGAGCTTTCATCTTCCCCAACACTTTATCAATGAACCCCACATTAGTAACCAACCTACAAGTTAAGAAAGTTAGCATATTTTAAATTTCTTAGACTTTCAATGTTTTGTTGGTCATTTTACCATAATTACATGAACAAATTCAGAAGACAGATTTTGTCAATGCAAACTATAGGAACATACTTTAGTGTTAGTAATCTGTTATTTTACACTTTAGTTAAACAGCAATTTCTTCTAAACAACATAGAGATTCTACCAATATTTGCATCTCACAGTAGGTCTTGCAATCCAGATGAGAGAGATTATTCTATGGATATTTTTCTGAAGATTAGATTTATGACTAGAGATATCCTGGGACTGTCTTTTACTGCATTTATGAGATTTAGGGAAATGGTGATTGGAAAGTTAGATCTGTCTCATGTTACCATGCTTCCATGTCCCCTTCTATCAAATCATCTTTCCACCTTGCATGTTCATTTTCAGGAGGATTGCTATAGCTGTTATAATGGCCAGCTTCTGTTTTTAAAGTTCGCACGGTCTGTAGCCATGTAGAACCTTTTACCTCATCAGACATCATGCAACGGATGGAGTTGAGCCTTGACAGCATTCACTTGGAAGTCCTTCAAAGGCACTCCAGGGTCCTCCAGAAGCAGTTTGCTAATAATTTAATTTAATAATAAAAGAAGAAGAGCAGAATCTACCTGATCAACAGGATTCAGTAACGTATAAAAACAGGAGAGTCAACCAGAAGGCTGTTTATTAAAAGTTTGTGGTTTACAAAAAATTATTTTCAAGCTGAAATGGTTTCACTGAGGCTCCTATCTTATTTGTTTTAGTACTTTCAAGGCATCAAAGAAGTTTTCATTAATCATAAATTGAACGACAAAGATTACTTAGTATGTCTAAAAGCAGAATAAAAATAGAGTATTTTTGTTCTTCCTGTTGCCATAAATTAAATCTGTTGTAGCTGTTGTTTTCCACAAATCTCTGATTCATTTCCACAACCATTGCTCCTTTCATGCTTTAAAATGTGAAGTTCCTGACATGAATAGCTTTAAAAGTTATCTAAAGTTTGTGGATGTTGCAAAGCTCTCATGTCTGAGTGCTCTATAGCAAGCTCAAATACTTGTTCTGAACAAAGCATGCAAAAAATATGTGCAAGCTTGCCTTGCTAGTAGTCACATATATGCACAGCTAAGCACAGTAGCTTTGAAAAAAGTAAGAAGAGCAAATATATATTTCTCTCTTCTTTTCCTCTAGCATACAAAGACCAGGCCTAATTTTCTTTTTTCCTTTCTTCTTCTCCTTTTCCTATCGACATTTCATCTCTGAAAAAGTAACTACATGCTTTGGTCTGTGACCTTGGATCAGAACCTGGAGGAGGGATGCATATTTTAAGACATAATAAAATGCTTCCTGAGAAAAGTAAAAGGAGTTGCTGTTCTTATGTTTTGAAAGATGAAACATTCAATGGATACTATGGTTTTCCAGTAGCTTGCAAGTTAATGACTGATAAAACCAAATCTGTAATTAAGTTAAGTTCAACTTCCTCTTAAACCAAAGAATGACACAAATATGAAGACTTGATTCTTTATTTTTCAGAAACAAAAATCACAGAATGATTGAGGTTGGAAGGGACCTCTGGAGGTCATCTGGGCCAACACACCTGCTCAAGCAGGGCCACCTAGACCCTGTTGCCCAGGACTGTGTCCAGATGGTTTTTGAATATCTCTAAGGATGGAAACTCCACAACATCCCTGGGCAACCTGTTCCAGTGCTCAGTCACCCTCACAGTAAAAAAGTGTTTCCTGATGTTCAGAGGCAACCTCCTGTGTTTCAGTCCGAGTCCATTGCCTCTGCACTTATCACAGGGCAGCACTGAAAAGAGCCTGGCTCTGTCCTCTTTGCACCCTCTCTTCAGCTATTTATATAGATTGATAAGATCCCCCTTAAGCCTTCTCTTCTCCAGCCTGAATAGTCCTAGCTCTCTCAGTCTTTCCTCATATGTGAGGTGCTCCAGTCCTTTCATCATCCTTGTGGCCCTTCATTGAACTCTCTCCACTATGTCCATGACAGAATGATTGAGGTTGGAAGGGACCTCTGGAGGTCATCTGGGCCAACACACCTGCTCAAGCAGGGCCACCTAGACCCTGTTGCCCAGGACTGTGTCCAGATGGTTTTTGAATATCTCTAAGGATGGAAACTCCACAACATCCCTGGGCAACCTGTTCCAGTGCTCAGTCACCCTCACAGTAAAAAAGTGTTTCCTGATGTTCAGAGGCAACCTCCTGTGTTTCAGTCCGAGTCCATTGCCTCTGCACTTATCACAGGGCAGCACTGAAAAGAGCCTGGCTCTGTCCTCTTTGCACCCTCTCTTCAGCTATTTATATAGATTGATAAGATCCCCCTTAAGCCTTCTCTTCTCCAGCCTGAATAGTCCTAGCTCTCTCAGTCTTTCCTCATATGTGAGGTGCTCCAGTCCTTTCATCATCCTTGTGGCCCTTCATTGAACTCTCTCCACTATGTCCATGTCTCTCTTGTACTGAGGAGTGCTGAACGGGACACAGCTCTCCAGGTGTGGCCTCACTGGTGCTGAGTAGAGCAGAAGGATCCCCTCCCTCGACCTTACCTAATGCAGCACAGGATATCATTCACCTTGCTGGCTCATGTTCAACTTGGTGTCCACCAGGACCCCCAGGTCCTTTTCTGCAAAGCTGCATTGCAGACAGACAGCCCCCAACATGTCCTGGTGCCTGGGTTTGTTCCTCCCCAGCTGCAGGACTTTGGGCTTCCCCTTGTTAAACATCATGAGGTTCCTGTCAGCCCATTTCTCCAGCTTGCTGAGGTCAACCCACATCCCTGTGGGGACTGGAGAATACTCTGATTATTATCATATTAAAAGTATATAAAAAATCTGATTCGCTAAGAGCTTAATCCCACAGTTTAACTGTAGCCAGAGGAAGCTGAATTTTAACTTCAAACAGAAGTGTGTTTCTCATTCCTTGGACATGTGACTGGTGACTGCTAAACTGCTATATGAAATGGAGGATGCAGTTCTACTTTCTTTTGTGGGTGTGTTTGAAGCGAAGAATAAGCTGTACTAACACCTTTAAAGAAAGAAGAAAACCTGTAACTTTAGACCTCTGGAGTCCAAGTGGGTGGATACCCTGCTTATATCCCCAAAAGTGGGAAGGGGTTCAGGAAGATGTAGAACTAACCTACAGTTTTACTAAATAATGTCGGATTATGTCATTCTAGGCATCTCAAGATCATGGATGTTGGCTTTAGTCAACTGCCTTCTCGGCATGATTATGGCTCTCGGTCCTGTTCTCATTCTCACAATTCCCCCTCTAGCTGTTATAAGAAAGCAACAATAATCCCACTCCAGCAGGCAGGAACCTGCAAGTATTGTGATACCCCTGATTTTAGATACCAGTGTTGTCACAAATAAAAAAAATAACACTGAGACTTGTTATATATGCTGATGGTAGTCACTGGCAGTGTTTAATATTTATACTGCAATAATATACAGCAACAGTGTGTGGGCTAATAAGGAGGGGTATTTTTAAACAACAGACGGTATGCACCATGCAGTCTTTCCCATGAAAAAAGTGTTTTATTCTGAGCAGACAAAAAGGAAGATATAGAAGAAAAAGTAGTTCAAAGATTATCAATAGAAACAAAAGGAGAGACCTGTGATGAGAGACTGCAAATGAAATGTTCAATTTGTAGAAGAAATAAACTAAAGAAGGCAATTGGAAGTCCTTAGAAACACAGAGAAAAAGTAAAATTGGATAGTTTGTACTTTCACATAACCAACAGTAACAATCAATTCAGTGAAATTAAAAAAGGCATTGTATTTAAAAACTAACAAAAAGAAACAGTATTATGACTGATCGGGTTACTATAGCAACACATCAGAAAGTTAAACTTACAAAAGCATTACTTATGCAGACAATGATGATGTGCACTCTTTTATGAAATAAGATGCACTTTTGTAAGAATGCAAGTTTTCATACTTGAACTACAAATTCCTGTGGGTAAAAAAAGAATCCATTCCCACAGCTAAAAATTAAAAATTACACTATATTTTTTCTGTATGCCTATTAAGGCATCTCTTAGTTGACTAGCTAAACCTCTGGGTTTATTCTATAAATCAGCATCACTATCCTCTCTCTCATTAACACCCTTCCACCTTCCTTCTGGGTTCAGCTGCCTGCATACCAAGAACTGAAGGCTTATCTCTGACATGTCCCAGCTGTGGAACCCCAAGCAGTTGTGACGTCTATAAAAAGTTTAGAAAGGTAAAATGTAGAGGCAGACAGAATTTTTGACATAGGATCATTAGGAGCACAGTGATTCAAAAAGGAGAACATCAACATGGATAGGCATAAAATCCTAGAGGGAAAAATTCAGGGAGAAGTATTCAGGCTTGTGAATGTATTTGGAGACTAGCCATGTATTGCTGGATCATAAGCTCAAGCCCTTGGTGCACATTGATGGAGCTGGTGGAGGATGGCATCTCAGCAGCACAAAGGACCCATTCAGGAACCACAGGGCACACCTCATCCCCTCCTGACTAGTGCCTGCACAGCGAGCAAAGTTTTCTGGGTCTCATCCTGAGTAATGAGTATGTTCATACTTAGGCTAATAGTTACTAAATCCTAGCTATCTTCTGAGTGTTAGCCAATAAATAAACACTTTTTATATAGTTATGCATATTCTGCCTCCTGAGTTTCTTTGTGCCTGGCTGAAGATGATGGAGCAAAACTAACCTAGAAAAATAAAGGCAGATGTTGTTAAGACCACACCAATTTTTAAAAATATTATGTTTTTCACCTTCATCCCATTTGCAAATAACAGCTGCTCCCATTGACTCATCTTGATGGGTTTCCCACCTGAACCATGGTGTCAATGGCTCTCCTGGGCCAGCCATGGGAGGGGCCAGTGTCATACATGTCTGTATGTGGATATGAGCCTTTGATAAGCTGATGGCCCTCCTCTGTGGGCCCTGGGAGTAGCTAGGTCAGGTTATTTATTCAGGTTCATAGGCAGCAATGAAAAAGCAGAAGGAATAACCATTCAAGATATGCATAAGATGCTAAGATGCAGATTTGGAGCTTGTCCGATGATCAAAAAAACAGAGAAGAGCTAGTATTCTTAGCTGGTATATAACCCTGATCAGAACTCTGGAATATAACCCTGATAATTTAATTATGCCCAAGGGAGGTATGAGAAGAAGTACAAAGTACACTTCATTTTCTAGAAACCAAAAGGAATGTAACACTACTATTACAGCAAACTGGTAAGTACATGTTAAACTTGATTTGTGAAAGCATGTAAGCCTCTAAAAATGCCGGTAAAAACACCACAGGATTTTCAGTATTGTTCAGGCATTGCAGAATTAGAATTTCAATCAGTTAAGCATCTAGTTTGCTTAGCCAATCCTGTGATTTGTGTAACCATATTGCACCTGACTATTGTTTGGCCTGTGGAATACCTTTGAAAATCTGACCTGCTATGACCAGATATAAATTAGCTAAACTATAAGAAATCATTCATTTGTCAAGCAAACATGAACAGCTCACAGTGATAAACATTGATTTTTATGGGGATTACACAGGAGATTCAATAAGATTATGACAATATCAAATAATTGACACTAAAGTTATCCTTTCCACCTATAGCTTTAATGTTGTCAGATAGTCTGGAATAATTAAGCCCTGGTGATAAAAAGGTAAACTTCATAATACCAGGGAAAACCAAAACCAACCACCCGAACAAACAGATTAGTCTTTCATGCTATTAGTTTCTTTGCAACTTCTCTGCTATTTTCTATTTTCCAAGAAAACTCTTCTTCCAGGGAAAGAAATCCTGAATAGAGATGACTCGATCGGTATGAAATTTTCTTGCCATCAATGCAATAGCATTTTGGAAGTAGGCTGTGACAAATCTATCTTTGACATAAGCCTGTCGAAATTAGTAGAATGACAAAAAGACAGATTTGGCCAAAACTATTAGTTGTTTCTTTAACCTTGTTCATAGCTGTTCCCAGTATTAAAGTATAGCAAAACAAAATGAGTGCAGTCTTCAAGTGAAACAGGACTAGTATGATGCTGTTACATGTACTATAGTCCCTTTCTTCTTTTAATGAAATTAATGTTAACTGGTAAAGATGTGTTTGTCTATGCTACAAGGGTAGTTAACATTTCATGCATGATCTCTTGTAAGAAAAGGGGAAATATTTGGATAAGCACCATCATCAGCTGAATACAAAAGTGTGAATCATAATGCCACATCTTCTTATTGCAAGAGAAATCATTTGTGGGTTTAAATCCTGACCAATTCCAGCTAGGGGTATGAAGTAGGATGTTGCTATTATTAGTTTTCATAGCCTTTTTTTACAAGACTGGCCTTTTTGCTCTAGAGTCATGAGGGGAAGCCGGGAGGAAAACATTTAACAGACACATTGCTAAAGGTTATACCTTGAAGCTCAGGTGCTGAAGGAACTTAAGGCCAATTCAAAGTTTTGCTACAGACTTTTTGTCACTGTCAGGTTACACAAACTATGTATGTTCCAGTTTTTATTACTGTACAATAACGATTGTATTTCTTCCAAACTCTACCTGCTAGCTCAATTTAACATATAAACTCTACAAGGCAGAGAATTCCACTTGTAAACTATACTTATGCCAGTGAGAGAACTGGTCTGAGGTGAGGTCTATGTGTATTATGTGATGCATACTCCCTACAAATAACAAATAGTAGGGAGATCTGTGAAATCTTTTAAAGGTTTCTTGTAAAGCAGCCTTCAACTCAGCCTTCACAGCTGTACTGAATAAACCTACTAGACTACTTTGATTCACATGCTGTTTTTCAGCCACTCTCTTTTGCTCCAATGCAGGCACATATGCATACACAAATAAGTGCTGTTTGGTTTGTTCATGGCTCACTGCTTATTGAAATTTGTCACTGATACTAATAAAGACAAAACACAAACTCAGTGTGTGGAACCTTATTGACCAGACAGCTAATTTTCCTTGTTTGACTAATATTTTTCCTCCAAAACAGATATAATTATTCAGGAATTGGGTAATACAAATATTCTAGCTTCCAAGACCATGGACTTTCTAAGTAATAGGCTTTCCTTTGTTACCAAAGTGATGGATTGGAGTGCATTCACACCCTTTTACTAAACTGGTTTTAATTCTTATTCAGACAGAGGAGTTCACTTTAAGTGCAGGGAGTGCTTTGTTTTTAAAAATGAGCAGTAAAGCCACAGTCAAGTGGTTAAACTTTTATGGTTTTTTTTTAAACAACTTACTGTGACAAATACAGCTTCTTGAACAGATGTCCCATTAGCAGCCATGAACAGAATCATTCCTCATTAAAAGCTGCAGGCAGAGCAAATGCATTTTCAGGATGTTATCAGGAAATTGGCACAAATAATATAAGAAATATATTGCTCAAAATTGTCTTAAAAGAGAAAAGGAAGGTTGCAACACTGGTCAAAAGTATTGCCTGGCAAAAAGAACGGTAAATAATTGTATAAACTTCAGAAAGTAGTTGAGTTTCAAATCATTGGTGATAGGAGAAAAACTGCCAGTAAAACTTTGACCCTGAATGGGGAGAGCAGACTTCGGGCTACTGAAGGAACCAGTTAGTAAGGTCCCCTGGGAATCTGCTTTTGAAGGTATTTGGGTCCATGAATATTAGTCACTTTTTAAGAGCCATCTCTTAAAAGTGCAGGAGTAGGCAATTCCAAAGTGTAGGAAGTCAAGCAAGTGAGGCAGAAAGCTGGCTTGGCTGAGCGGGGATCTTCTTCTAGAACTTAGGTGGAAAAGGCAAGTGTGTGGACATTGGAAGCAAGGACACAGAAGGACTACAGAGATGCTGTTTGCCACTGTATGGAGAAAATTTGTGTGGCGAAAGCTCAGTTAGAGTTCAAGCTGGCCAGTACTGTAAGGACAATAGAAAGGGCTTTTTAAAATATGTTAACAGCAAAAGGAGGATCAGAGATAACATTGGTCTGTTACTTGATGAGGTCAGTCACCTCACAAATAGGGACATAGACAAAGCAGAGATGTATAATGTCTTCTTCGCCTCTGCCTTTAACACTGATGATAGGCCCTGGGACTCCCGGAGCCCTGTGTTGGAAGACCATGTCTGGGGGAATGATAAACTCCCAGCTGACTCTGAACTTGTTCGAGACTTGTTGCTCCAGGTGGATGCACATAAATCTATGGGGCCTGATGGGATTCATCCCAGGGTACCGAAAGAGCTGGCCGGTGTTATCGTGGGACCTCTTTCCATTATTTTTCAATGGTCTTGGGAGTCTGGAGAGGTCCCAGTCAACTGGAAGCTGGTAAATGTTGTCCCAATTTTCAAGAAAGGTAAGAAGGAAGACCCTGGTAATTACAGGCCTGTCAGTCTCACTTCAGTGCCTGGTAAAATTATGGAGAAGGTTATTCTGGAAGTTATTGAGAAACACTTGAGAGACAATGCAGTCATTGGTCATAGCCAACATGGGTTCACGAGGGGAAAGTCCTGCTTAACCAACTTAATTACCTTTTTTGACAAGGTCACCCATCTAGTCAACCAAGAGAAGCCAGTAGATGTGGTGGTTTTCAATTTTAGCAAAGCTTTTGATACAGTCTCTCACGGTATCCTTCTGAACAAAATGTCCAGCACACAGCTAGACAAGTCCATAATATGTTGGGGGAGCAATTGGCTGATAGGTTGGGCTCAAAGAGTTATACAGTAAATGGAGTTACATCAGGCTGGTGGCCAGTCCACCAGTGGGGTTCCCCAGGGCTCAATTTTAGGCCCAGTGCTCTTTGATGTTTTTTATAAATGATCTGGACGCAGGAATCAAATGTACATGAAGTAAGTTTGCTGATGCTACTAAACTAGGAGGAGCTGTGGACTCCCTCGAGGACAGAGAGGCCTTACAGAGAGATCTGGATAGACTAGAGAGCTGGGCAATCACCAACCGTATGAAATTTAACAAGAGCAAGTGCCAGATTCTGAACCTGGGATGGGGTAATCCTGGTTATACGTACAAATTAGGGGATGAGAGGCTGGAGAGCAGCCCCACGGAAAGAGATCTGGGGGTTTGAGTTGATGGCAAGTTGAATATGAGTCAACAGTGTGCCCTGGCAGCCAAAAGGGCCAACCGTGTCCTGGGGTGCATCAAGCACAGCATAGCTAGCCAGTTGAGGGAGGTGATTGTCCCACTCTACACTGCCCTGGTGTGGCCCCACCTCGAGTACTGTGTGCAGTTTTGGGCACCTCAATATAAGAAGGACATCAAACTATTAGAGTGTGTCCAGAGGAGGGTGACCAAGATGGTGAAAGCTCTCAAGGGCAAGACTTACAAGGAGCAGCTGAGGTCACTTGGTTTGTTCAGCTTAGAGAAAAGAAGGCTGAGGGGTGACCTCATCACAGTCTACAACTTCCTTAAAGGATGCAGCGGAGAGGGAAGGTGCTGATCTCCTCTCTCTGGTGAACAGCGATAGGACACGAGGAAACAGAATGAAGCTGCATCAGGGGAAATTCAGATTGGACATTAGGAAAAGGTTCTTCACTGGGAGGGTGGCTGGTCACTGGAACAGGCTCCCCAGGGAAGTGGTCATGGCATCAAGACTGCCAGAGTTCAAGGAATGTCTGGACAACACTCTTAGTCATATGGTTTAGTTTTAGGTAGTCCTTTGAGGAACAGGGAGTTGGACTTGATGATCCTTATGGGTCCCTTCCAACTCGAGATATTCTGTGATTCTATGATAAGAAATACCATTTTGGAGAAAATATTTTGGTGAATTATACCATAGTTTTGCATATATATCTCCACCACACTTCAGGATATATATAAAACTGTATTATATGCTGTTCTCATCCAAAGTCTTGAAAAATGTATTTCCTCCAATTAAGAATCAAACAATTACATAATTAACTGATTTTCTTGAATTAAAAGAAGATTTGCATTATTGACTGAAGCTTCAGTTATACATAATGCGCTGTACCTCAACTGACAAGTTTTGATTAGGGCTCAAGAAAAGAACTTGTAAAATGAAGTCTGAACAGAGACATGCAAGAAAAGATACAAAGGACCAACAATGTTCTTTGGAAGTAATTTCAGTTATTCATGCTACCAAACTCCAACCATACTGTTACCCATATGAACTCTGGAGAATTCTCCTAACAGCAGTTTCATATGGAGTACCAGAAGGGTTTATATAATGGCAAAGAAAAAATCATTAAGGTTTAAAAAGTACTTGTGAAGCTATTTTGGTTGTAATTCGTGTTTATTATCTGCAATTTACAAAAGCACAACTGATCTGAAAGAGCAGCAGTAGTATTCTGTATTGCAATAGAAGTATGTACAGAGAGTCACCTTTTTTTTTGTTGTTGTTGTTAATTCACAGAAAAATCAGGGTTTGTGCTGGTTTATGGACAACAGATTATGTTCAGTTAGCAATATACATTCAGAAACTAGGTAAACTTCACTGATCTTGTGGAATTAGTAAGTCTTTTGGTTGAGGAATAAAGAAAGAAGCTGTCAACCTTTTGTCATTCCAGTACAATGCAGACTGAGGGAAATCTTTTGTAAGGGGTGTTTCTTGGAATTGTTCACCTTGGTTTCTGGCCAAATTCTAGTCGGAGTAATTGCTTTGGGCAAGAACCAACAGAAAACACAGAGGCTAAATTAGGACTTAGATGAAACTTAAGTGCTTAAATTTACTACTATAAACTGAAATATTCCTGCTTAATACTAGAGGTGACTAAACTCCACATCTGTTCTACTACCTTACGTTAGTGTTCATCAGACATCTGCAGTTACATGTGAATGGTTTGAGGCTTAATAAGCTAGAGTGTGGTAATTAATTAATATTTAATAACAGATTTGTTATGGACCCAGAAGATAAAGCAGATTGTAGAAGATGACAGCATTGGTCTCTGCAAAGAACTTGGAGTTAGCATCTATCTTATTCAAAGCTACTCAGAAAAGAAAGTCTTAGTGACAATGAGTTCCTATTATTAATTAAAGAATCATGGAAACAAATACAGAAAAGCTGAATTTACTCTAGTGAATTAAGCCATGCAAGGGCCTATGCCCAGGTGCTGGAATGCCATCGTCCCTTCTGTTGGACAGGTCTAGCAGTGTCTGGTCCATCATCGCCCAGGCCACCAAGCCCTTCCCCAGCCATTTTGCAGGCATGGCAGGGAGGTCAGCACAGTCAAGGGCCAACTACTAGCAGCCCATTTGGATGAAGCCCATACTGTTTAAGAAGCTGTGAGTATGAACTGAGCCTGATCATGTTATTTGGTCTCTGGGACAGAGAACAGACCCTAGAAGTGTTTTCTTTGCTGGAATAGATGTAGCTGAACAGGCTTGACAGCAGGAACACCAGATTTCCCAGACACTTATCAGGTACATTTCCTAAGCATTTGTCTATCAAGCAACAGTCCTTATTAAGTTATTCCTCTGTCATTGACTCTTTTCCCACTTGCTCTGAGCAATCTTTAGTTCCTTTCTGGAGAGTGACACAGCTACAAGAGGAGAGACTAAGAGTACACCAGTCAAATTATCTGGAAGTGAAGAAAATTTCTCAGGGTATAATTCTGGATTTTTTTAGTCTTCTTGTTGGTAAAAGAAAGGACACCATATATAGGGAGCCAAGAATTTATTCTTAGTTTAAGTAGTGCCTAAAAAGTCAAATAATCCAAATTATTAAATTAATACAGGAATGCATCAACACCGTTAAAACAGTAACAAACAAAAATAATCACTCCTAGCATCATCCTCTTTTCTTTGGTGTCATACTGACCATTTCAATGTTCCTCTGGGACCTAAGGTCAACAATTCTAGTATTTCTCAAACAAAGAGGTGGTAGGGTATCTCAAGAAGTCATAAACAACTTGAGTTATTCAGGTTAACCAGTTCTGATGGCAGAGATCCCTTCCTTCTCAGTCTTTGAGTCTTCTTGGGGCTATTTTGATATATTTCCTTACCACCTGCTTCCTTCCCAGTGGTGCCCAGTTAAAGTTTGAAAGTTGCAAAATAGCTCCCCTTCCCAGCTCCAAATAACACAAAATATTGTTCGTTATAGTGACTTACCTGGTTTGTCAGACTTTTACTGCATATGGAATTCAAAGAGCTTAACGTAAAACAAATTAGGTAATCACTTGAACACTGAAAATTATTTTAAAAAACCTAGAACCAGCTCAGGCCAAGACAAGCCCAGAGAATTCCTCATACCCTGCACCTTCCAGTCAATGCAAAGTCTATGGTCTTTATTCGAAATGGCAAAAATTGTATTTGCTGGGCTACAGTTTGATCTTATTCCAGCAGAGAATGAAAATTAACTGAGTGCACCTATTGTTTAAAATATTTTAAATATGTAGCTGTTATATAAAATGGTGGAGTATAGAGGGAGGAAGCAAGCATTTTTCTAATTTTCTTTTGAAAGAAAAGTGAAAACCCTTCTCAGTTCTTCAACAGAAAGACCTAGTCTTTCAGGACATAATCTCATTACAGTGTGTCCTCCCATGATAGGGCCTCTTACTTCCTGCTTTTGCTCAGATTTGCAGGGTCACCTCTGTGACTAGTGCTGCCTTCTGGCTAAGTCTGTCCCTGTTCAGAAGTGGTTCAGTTTGCTTTCTGTCCTGGGGCCCACCTGAGCACGTAGCCTCTCCATGCACTGTGGAGGACTTGATTTCGCTGCAAAGATAGCTCCCTCTGCAACTCCTAAGTGGTAGGCTCTTAAATTCTCCTTTCCTTATTTTTCACATTTCTCTGAATTGTTTTTTCCATTTATCGTGTTGTATTGGCTTTTGTTTTTTAAATACCAGCTCTACTACAGAGTTGAGTTCTGCAGTTAAGATTATAAAGTACTTCGAATAGAAAGTTACACTGCTAAAGGAGAATATTATTCAAAATTAATGCTTGAATGTAAATAGTAAAAAACAGCAACAACAAACCGTACTATGCATAGCTACATTTCCTTCTCCAGTTACTGCTACGTCCAGCCAAAGAAACTGTGGCTAAGCCTGTTGATCTCCAATATTAAATCTACACTTCCAAAAATTTAATTTTCTTTTCCTAATAACCCACACTATATGCATCTTGTATTAGAGTGAAGGGAAAAAAACACATGTTCTTGGATCAGAAAAATTAACTTGCTTCCCTCTAGTTAGAAGGCTTACCAAGAGAAAACATAGTTTACCCCTGCTAAGGTCATCGGTTCATATCAAAAGTTCACATTGCTCAGTTTCTAATACTTTCTAATTGTTTAATAATTTAAAAACAATTCTCAATATGAATGCTAAGGCAGCTGAAAACCGACTTTCCTCAATCTCTTCCTCTCCCTTTTTAATAAGGGCTATAGGTCTGAGCATGTTCTTGAAACTGAAGTAATTGAAAGGAAGAATTGAAAGCTAAAGTGCTACAGTCCAGCAATGTTAAATCTTTAATTTCATGTTATGACAGGTGGTTTTTAATGTGTGAAAACATATTCATCATTTTAAGATGCTGACTCTTTTTCTATCAGAAGCTTTGTTCTTTCAAGAATTAAAAAATTAAGCAAACCAGTCCTATAAAATTCAACTTTGAGGTGAAGGGTTACTCTTTAGAACAGAACAGAACAGAATAGAACAGAATATTTCAGTTGGAAGGGACATAAAATGATCATCTAGTCCAACTGCCTGACCACTTCAGGGCTGACCAAAAGTCAAAGCATAGCATTAAGGGCATTGTCTAAATGCCTCTTAAACACTGACAGGCATGGGGCATCAAGCACCTCTCAAGGAAATGTCATGGTTTAACCCCAGCCAGCAACTGAACACCATGCAGCCGCTCGCTCACTCCCCCCCACTCCAGTAGGATAAGGGAGAGAATC
>NW_009229911.1:22305-22620 GCF_000690835.1 Fulmarus glacialis
AACCAAAGTAGAACAGTAATAATAACAATGATAACAACAACAATAACAGAATATACAAAGCAGGCGATGCAAATGCAACTGCTCACCACTTGCCAACTGTGTGTCGCAAACAGGGAGAGGCGCCCCCGCCCCTAGTTTTTGTACTGAGCATGACATCACATGGTATAGAATACACCATTGACCAGCTGGTTCAACCACCCCGGCTATGCTCCCTGCCTCTCCAGCTTCTCCTGCACTTGGCAGAATATGGGGGGCCGAAAAGTCCCTGGTGCAAGCACCACCCAGCAACAACCAAAGCATCAATGGGCCATCAAC
>NW_009229912.1:0-2807 GCF_000690835.1 Fulmarus glacialis
TTATTATTATTATTATTATTATTTATTATCATCATCATTATCATCATCCCTTCTTTTTCTGTTCTGTTAAAGTGTCTTTATCTCAATCCATGAATTTTACTTTTTTTTTTCCGATTCTCTCCGCTCTCCCACTGCGGGGGGCGAGCGGCTGTGTGGTGTTTGGCTGCCTGCCAGGTTAAACCACGACACAGCCCATGGTTCAAGCAATTTCCAGTATAATGAGAGCCCTGCAGTGTATCTCTGAAGCAAGTCTCTGAGGAAACCACTTGCTTTTGGAAACTGGAAATATGCCTGACAGAATTTGTGCTCTGTCCTCTACCACTTCTCCAAGGCATGCAAGGTTTCAAATACGCTCTGAAAGCACTGACTGCTGTTTACCTTCCCCAAAAAAGTGTTCTGCTTTGCTCTGTTTCTGTAACAGAGATCCAAATTGTCCACTGGCAGTTTACAAAAGCAGCAATGCTGTACTCCCTTTGGTTTCATGTAGAAAATAATCACAGAGTTTTGACAATTGAACAAGAGACAATTGCTTGTGGGCTCTGTGCTTTCTTTGAAGAAAACTGTACAAAAAAACACCAGCAAGATTTTCACATATAGTTGATCATGCCTATGAGACACTATCAAAGTTTTTTAAAATTGAGGGAGTTTAGGATTGCGTGATGGTGCTGCCTTGGTAATAGATGTGTACCGCACACCACGGGTATCAAACTACGGGGCAACTTTTCTACATACATAAAATAAGGGAAAGCATCAGAGAAGAATTCAGTAATTATGGCACATTTATGTAAGTGGTGAAACTGCAAGCATGCAAGAAGCTTGAAAATGAAACATGTTGAAGGTCCTTTCCTTGCCCTATTGAAAGGTGCCTTGTGTGGATGACTTTCTGCACCGACAGATACCAGCTACAGCAAGCCTGACCCTGCGCATGATGCTGTGGTGCCCGCGCAGCTGCCCATCGCCACTGAGGTCAACGCCTCTGGTGGGATATTGCTGCCGCTACCACGCTTTTCCTTTTTAAAGGATTTCCCATTACCTTTCCACATCATAGACATTTGTTACAAGGGATGCAGAACTGGGAGATTTTTATTTCCCCCTATTCCTATTTGGAAGACAAATAAAAATTTGAACTAATAAAAAAAATCACACACATATCTACACCTGTGCCAAAGAAAGCCTTCATGAAAGCCAGATGCCTTGAAATAACACATACCTCAGGACAGGCTAAGTTAAACTGCAAAGAGCAGGATTTACTGTATATAACAGCTAGCAGAGACAACACAGTTTGAAAAATGTTTGTAAAACACTGAAGTGGAGAAAGGAGAGGAAACAGCGCTCAGTCTCTTTGTGCAAAATACCTATGTTAGAGGTTTCTGTTTACCACCCTGTCTCCAGCTGGTTTACTGTGGGCCGTACTGACGTGATCTGCCCCCTCAGAGATGCCCTCCCTGCACACCTCAGGCCAGACTCCTTGGGGACACCTTTCCCAGTGAGGCAGGTGGAGAAGAGGTGGCAGCTGGACCCTTCCCAGGCCTCCAGGGAGTCCAGTCCCATCCCGGGTTAAGGACATCCCTAGGAAACTTCCTAGCCTGGTACGGCCCTTGGACTATTACCTCTAATTGTGCTTCCGTGTGGGCGGCCATGAAGGCGCAACGCATAGTCCAAGGGCAATCAAAAGAGATTTCAGGGCCTTGGGACGGTTGGTAAGGGAATCTGGAGCATAGGTAATTTTTTCCTCTACCCTACCAGTTGTGGGCAGCAATATTGGAAGAAACAGATGGGCCCAGTCTATTAATACATGGCTCCGTGGCTGGTGGCACTGCCACAGTTTCGGGTTTTTCGGTGAGAGGGTGGTCTACACGACACCGGGCCTGCTGGCATCAGATGGGGTTCACCTTTCTCAAAGGGGAACGAGGGTCTTCGTTCACGAGCTTTCCCAAATTTTGAGAGAAATAAAAAGACAGGCTGTAATATCCAGGAGATAGGAGATGCCGTGAAGAGAGCTTTCTAAATCGCAGGGTCATGAAGTCGCTGTTTATTATCAAAACTTGCTTCCTACACTCTTTTCAAGTCCTGTGCGTGATCTTGCACTTCTGTGCACAACCGTGCTGGTTGTTCCCAAATTTACACTCATTTTCTCTGCCAGATTTCCTTTGGTTCTGTCCTTCAGCAGGTAGGCTTTTCAAGAGGATCAGAATTTAACTTTCATCCAGGTATCACCTGACTTTTTAACAATCAGAGTCACACACCAGCTGTGCCACCGCTGTCATGATTGTTTACGTCCTTACTTGTTTTAAGGATGGTGTTGCATTTTGATACTGAAGCGGGGTGATTTTCTCCATTGGCGGCTTGTTTCACCAGGCTTGGAGGCAGGACCAAGCCACAGAGCGGCCCCGGGAAGCGATGTCCTTGGAGGAGCTGGGAACGGAGGGAGCAGCCGTACCCACCCTGATAACACATGCCTGGCAGCGTGGGCTGCTGCCCAACGTGGGACTTGTTTATAGCAGCAATTTCACTGTCATTAAACGAGTGAATGGTTCCAGTTCTACATGAGTCCGGCAAACCCAGCAAAATGCTCCCACCAGAAAATCCTTTCCACCAGCATGACGGACTCGTGGCCGCTCAGGCCGTCGTCCTGCACGGCTGCATCCTTCTGGCGTCCTCCAGTGCGCCCCGGTGCTGCCGCTGGGGTCGTAACTTCTCCTGATCCGAAATAGCAGACTGTGCTTCAAAAACAGTGACACAGTCCTGCCGGCGTACCTGTGTTCATACCAGGCATCATGCTTCAGCTAATGAATAACTAACAAGTA
>NW_009229913.1:0-2460 GCF_000690835.1 Fulmarus glacialis
GCAGCAGGGCTGTGGGCTGCTTGCCTGGCCCTCCCTGCCATGCTCCCCTGGCTGCCAGCCTCTTGCCCCACTTTTGAATTGAGGCCACCCGCTCTGGTGGGCTGAAAGGCCTTGGGCGGCTGTGACAGGCAGTGCCGGCGGTGCCAGGGGCTGGAATGCGCTGTACCCCGTCCGAGTGCCCCGAACCTTGGCCTCCCCGAACCGCTGTGCCTGGTTCTCCGCAGGTGTGGACACGCATGCAGTGAGTGTGGCAGGGCGGCACGCTGCTCACTGCAGGCTGACTGACAGCCAGATCCAAAACTGACCCCACAGACCCAGCTGAAGGGCTGTGCCTGGGCTTCCTCAGTCATAGCTGCCCAAAGGCTTTGTTGGAGCAGCAGAGCTCACTCTGGCAGCTCCGGCACGTGTGGGCTGTTCTCAAAGCTTGGAGTGAGACAGTGCTCTTCTACCCTGGGGAGAGATCCCTGATGCCTGCATGGTACCAAGTGGGTTCCCTGGTAGTTGTAATTTGTGCAGGAGTATGCTGTGCAAATAAGGTCTCCCAATTTCCCTGTGGGTTCAGGTTATTCCAGTTGTGAGCCTTCTGCAAGTGTGCCATTAATGTTCAGGGAGCTAATCCCAGGAAAGATGAAAAATAACCCTGAAAAATATTAGCTTAGCGTGAACAGGAGATAGCTAGGCAATTCCCGGGGAAGTGTACAAACCCGACGTTTGCAACAGAGCATGTAACTTCTGTGTTCCTGTTCCTTCCCTCCTTTGTGAGATGAATCCCCAAGAAGAAGAGAGAGACTGTGACTCCCTGTGTCTTAGCCCTTCTGCAAATCTCCTCTCTCACCATCCTTGTGCCCTTTGGGATTTGAGGAAAGTAAATGTGTGCTAACATCTGCTTCACCTCTCCTTGAAAATTATCACCAGGAAGTGCTTGGCACAGGAGAAGTGTTTGTGTGTGGCACGCTAGTCTGATAACTAAAGCTTTTGCCTTCGATGAGAGTGAACTTTCTGTTGAAGCCAATGGCTTTGTCTTGTGGGAGCAGAGGTCGAATGGATGCTTCTGTGGTGCTTGCTTTGTGTGTGCTCTGCCAACAGCAGTGGTGCTGGGACTGACTGTAGAACCAGGGGTCCTCCTCCTACCAGCACATCCACTGTGTGGCAGAACATGCTGGTGAAACAGACTGGTTTCTGAAGGAAGCTGGAGATGCTGAGGACGGTCCCTAGGGAATCTTCCTTGAGTGAACAGACACTCTGCCCATTGTTTTTTGGTTTTTTTTGTTTGTTTGTTTTTGGTTTTTTTTCTTGACTGCAGCAGTGGGGTGTGAAAAGAGAGGACACAGGAAACAGAACCCAGTGCCCCTTTAATTCTGTGACCTACAAGTAATGCACACGGGAGCTCTCATAGAATCATAGAATCATTTAGGTTGGAAAAGACCTTTAAGATCATCGAGACCAACCAATGATCTTCCTCCCTCTGTACGTTGGAGTTCATCCATATAATGTGTTTTTCTGGAAGCTAGTTTGCATCCTTGAAATACCAGTCTGAGCTCTTCCTTAACATAGAATCTTTGTGGTGCAGTTGCTTCCCAGTCACCTCAGCCTGGACCGTGAATGCTGGACAAGCTACCCGTTCCCTGGCAGCCTGCTGCTGTAAATGATAGCTACCAAAGGGTTTGGCTTTTGTTACACTGGGACAACTTTGGGATTTTGATCAGACCAAGTGTGGCAGTAAATGCTGCTGTTCTTGAGGAGTGCCAGCGGCTTAGAAGCGTGAGATGAATGCAGTACAGAGCACATCCTGCTTGTAGTGAAATGGATGAGACCTGGAAATGCAAGGTTTTTGCAGATAGTGCTGAACACTGCAGCACCTGAGGTCCTATGCAGATACAGAGGAGCTTATTATCTGTGCTGGCAGAGCCTGTACCTCCAGGGATGGAGGACTAGAAGCTTTGAGGGTGAACTGTCCTCTCATTCTGTTCCTCTTCCAAGAATGTCACAGGGCCAGGAGAGTGCCCTGCTGTGTGCATGTAGCAGCACTGCTGCTGGGAGCAGTGAAGCTGCAACAAGGTGGGGTGGCCCTGCTGGGACTAGCTATGGGGCCACTGGCATGTGGCTTATGCTGCTAAGGGATATTGTCTTTGCAGAGCTTCCTGAGAGCTGGGCTGATATGCAGGAGCCACTGCTTGAGGGGATGTGCTTCACACTCAAGTATCTAGGCATGACGCTGGTAGAAAAACCCAAAGGAGAAGACATGGCTGCTGCTGCCATCCGCCGGATCGTTGCCACGGTGAGAGCTGGCCCTGGGGCCCTGCTGTACCGGGGTGGAGAAGAGCCAATTCAGAGCCCACTCTGGGAAGTGTCCATGTCCCAGCCCTGAACCCCAGCTAGGGACCGTGCTGTTCCCAAGAGGAGGGTGGTGTTCAAGAGGCTGGCTGGGGTCTGCCTTTCCTGTGGGGAAGCTGGCTTTCT
>NW_009229913.1:2544-7209 GCF_000690835.1 Fulmarus glacialis
GGGGGTCTGTCCTTTCCCGTATGCATGGCAGTAGTGTGAACGCATTCCAGAGGTGTTCTGTGCGGGGCATGCCTGATCTCCAGGCTCTGCTTTCCCATCCCTACAGCCGGGGGTGCAAGGGTGCAGCAAGCCTTTGCAGTACAGAGTCTGGGGGACTCCTGCCAGCAAGGGGGGGTGAAGACCCTTGCCAGATTTGCAGAGGTGTCTGGTGTCTCCCCACTGCCAGGCACGGGTGGGAGCTCGCAAGTTCCAGAAGGTGATTCTGACAGTGTCTCCGAGGGGCATCTCGCTGCAGGATGCAGACACAAAGGAGATGGTTGAGAACATCTCCATCTACAGGTGGGCATGGCGTGTGGAGGGCCTGGATGTTCCCCAGCAGCCAGCTGGAGACTGATGGGATCTTGAGCAGCCAGGGAGGGCTGGGCCTTCTATCAGTGGTACCTTCAAGCTTAGGTCTGTCTTTGGCTCCCTGAGGCCCGTGCCCTCTCCCTGCTGTGCCCCACAGCACTGCCTGGGGCTGAATGCAGGCAGGGTCCTGGGTGGCCTTGAGTTCCGGGTCAGTCCATCTGTCTTTTCCCTGGGCCCTGCTTGTCTCTTCCGACATTCAAGCAGGATGTCGAGGCTGATGGTTGGAAAGCCCCCACAGCTAGGGCAGGACTGCACGTCTGGCTCTCTGCTCTGACACAGGACCGCCCTTCTGGCTGCAGTGGGATGAGGGTGCCATGGACTGCAGCTTACTCAGGCTTGCTAAAGGCAGTTGCTGTAAGAGCTGATGTGGGTTTTTTTTACTGCTGCCAGCGATGCTTTGGCTGGGTTGGGTGTCTGTGGGTGCTGGGTATGAGGGGAGCGTGGCTGCAGGCTGGTGGCTAGATGGGAAGTAGAGACCCGACATCTCCTTGGTGCAAAATTTGGGTCTCGGCACCAGAGCTGATGTGCCAAGGCAGACCTACTGCCTGGCTTCCAGTTGTGTCCTTGGAGGCAATCACCCACCCTTCTGTGCTCCTTTTGACTCAGTGCTTGAGTTCATACAGTGGGGTTGAACTGGGCATCAGAGGACCGAGGAGCACACTGGGGCAATGCAGGAGGGAATGCCTGTGGATGCAGTGATCTCTTACTAGCTGTAGGTGTCAGGCAGCCTCTGGCCCTTGGTGGGCAGTTGGGCTGCCTGATCATCTGGGGCAGATGAAAGCCTCAGGCTGTCAGCACTGCTTGTTGGTGTGCTGGGAGCACAGCAGAAGACCTGTGCTGGGGTCCCTTATTGCCCTGAGCAGCTCCTCTTTGCTTGCAGGATCTCCTACTGCACAACAGACAAGCTGCAGAACAAAGTCTTCGCTTACGTTGCCCAAAGCCAGGAGAGCGGGGCACTGGAGTGCCATGCCTTCCTCTCACCCAAGAAGAAGATTGTAAGCACTTCCCTTCTGCTCTTGGCTCTGTGAGGTAAGGGTGGGAGCAAGGGTCTTTCTTCTCCCTCTTCAGAGACAGAAGGCCCTTACCTCTGTGCACCTCAGCTGGAAATGGAGCCAAGGAGCACGTGTGTCCTCATACACTGCAGAGGCGGGTGGTGAGCGAAAGAAGGTTCTTCTCTCCCAGCTCCTCTGGGATCTCTTGGGGATGGCTGGCCCACGTGGGTACACAGACACAGCATTGAGCTCTGGCCTTCCGTGTGCGTGCTCTGCAGGGAAGGGCAGCGAGGGAGGTCTGGGGGCTCTCGAGTCTTGTGGCAGTGGGATCGTCTTGGCTTGAGAGCCCAGATGGAAGCAGACATTCCCCCTCCTTCTTGTACACAGGCCCAGGCTGTGACTCTGACCGTGGCCCAGGCCTTCCAGATGGCACTGGATCTCTGGGAAGCAGCACATGCAGGTAGGAGGAATTTCTCAAACATGTCCCTCTGCCTAGCCCTGGGATCGGGGTCTCCAGTGTGGGACCCTGTTTTGGGCTGTGTGGAGGAGTGATGGCTTGCTGCCTGGCTGGTGCAACACACCAAGCAAGGAGTGTGTTGTCCCTGCTGCTGTGTTCTCTGCCACTGCCCCACCTGCCCTATCTCTGGCTGGGGTGGGGATGTCCCTGCTATCCATGCTGAACTCTTCTGCATTGCTGAGCTGTAGCACAGCTCAGGGCCCTGTGGTACCTGCCCTGAGCAGTGATCCCCCACCCTTGTTTGCACCCTTCCCCGAGCACAGCAGGGGTATCTGTCCCTTGCCCACAGTCCTGCCTGTGCATCCCCTGCTGGGCCTTCTCCAGGTTGCAGGCACTAACTCTGCTGCTTTTGCCCTGTCCCAGGCTCTAGGCAGGAACAGCCCTTTCACCCTTCATGTGTCTTGGAGAGCAGTGAGCCCGGCAGACCAAGTGAGCCAGCCCCCCCGGGGAGCCCTCCCTTCAGACACCTGTTTGGGGTACAGTATGTGCAAGCCTGGCCCATGCCCAGGGCTGTCTCACATTAGAGCAGGAAAAGAGTAACCCTTACGCAGCTCCCTCCTCCTGGCCTTCCAGGACCTTTTCGGTATCTGCGCAGCCTCCCTCGCACATGGTGGCCTGACATGAAGAGGGGCAATCTGTGCGCTGTCTGGCTCACAAGGCAGGCGTGGTTCCTCAGATGGTCTTTGCTCCAGGAGCTCTCCTGTCAGGCCCAGTATTGCAGCAGCTCTCGGCCCTGCTCTGCTGGCACTGTCAAACAGGGAGCTGGGACCTGCTCTGCACACTTGGTGCCATGGCTAGGGGTGAGACATTGTCTCTGAAGGAGAGGAGCCTTTGTCTGGTCATCATCTTGCCAGCCTGGGCTAAGGCTCAGCCCTGCCCATCTGCACTACACCTACTGCATGTTGAGACCTAATCAGAGCATTGCCGGTCTCACTGTGTCCCTGCCCAGGAGCCTCTGGATACTTGGTCCTTGGCCTCATGCTTCCAGCGCTGGCCCAGC
Organism: Fulmarus glacialis; assembly: GCF_000690835.1. Lineage (NCBI taxonomy): Eukaryota > Metazoa > Chordata > Aves > Procellariiformes > Procellariidae > Fulmarus > Fulmarus glacialis. The sequence goes on from NW_009229913.1 coordinate 5,462, forward strand.
CTGGCAGTGCTTGGAGTCATCCTTGCTTACAGCCTGCTCCCAGGTGGTCCTTTTTCTGGCCCTCCAGCTGCAAGATGTGCTCATCCCGCTCCTGTCTCTGGGCAAAGGTGCGCTGTGCGCAGCAGCTGTCTCAGCTTGGCAGCTTGTTCCCCGCTCACAGCCTGTGTTTGGTGCTCTGCTGGCTGGAGGGGATGTGAGAAGAGCCGTGGTCTGTTCTCCCCTTGTGTGGCTGTGTGCCTGAGCCCTGAGGATTTCAGCAGCCCAGCACTGCAGGTGCCATCTTTCCCCCTACTGCCTGTAGGCACCCTTTGTCTGTGCCATGCCTGGTGGGTGACTGTGTCTTTTGAAGGGGCCGGGGACTACCCTGCTGCTCCAGAACAGGCTCTGGGCAGCCCAGCCTCGCTCCTGGCAGAGACCTGCCCAGGCCGCGAGGTGTCATGGTGGTTTTTTGTTTTGTTTTGCTTGCTTTGTTTGTTTGCCAGGAGGAGGAAGAGGAGGAAGAAGATGATAACGTCAGTGAGACCTTATCCAGGTAGGTGGTGAGCAGCTGCTTGTGTTCAGGGATCTCTCTGGTGAACCCTGTCTTGTTTCGTTCTCTGCGCCCCATACAAAGGGAGCTGCTGGGGCCGCGGTGGTGGGAGGATGGAGGAGATCTGCATGGGAGCAAGGTGGAGTTTCCTGCTGCTTTCTCTGCCTCTGTCAGCTGAGAGGTCGAGTGAACAGGGAGCTGAGCTGTGGAGGTGCAGATCTTGCAGTTCAGCTTTTGCAGCGGAGCTGTGGGGGACAGATGCTGACCCTCAGGATGTACCCAGAGATGTTACTTTTTTTGTTTCTGCTACTCTTTGCTGAGGCCAGCCTATCCAGACATGCTTAGAATCATAGATTCATAAAATCGTTTAGGTTGGAAAAGACCTGTAAGATCATCAAGTCCAACTGTTAATCTAGCACTGCCGAGTCCACCACTAAACCATGTCCCTAAGCACCACATCTACACGACTTTTAAATACCTCCAGAGATGGTGACTCAACCGCTTTCCTGGGCAGCCTGTTCCAATGCTTGACAACCCTTTCGGTGAAGAAGCTTTTCCTAATATCAATCTAAACCTCCCCTAGCGCAACTTGAGGCCGTTTCCTCTTGTCCTATGGCTTGTTATTTGAGAGAAGAGACTGACACCCACCTTGCTACAACCTCCTTTCAGGCAGTTGTAGAGAACGATAAGGTCTCCCCTCAGCCTCCTCTTCTCCAGGCTAAACAACCCCAGTTCCCTCAGCTGCTCCTCATAAGACTTGTGCTCTATGCCCTTCACCAGCTTCGTTGCTCTTCTTTCAACACGCTCCAGCACCTCAATGTCTTTCTTGTAGTGAGGGGCTTCTCAGGTGGGACTCAGAGTCGTTCCTCTCCTCGCACTGATTTCACTGGGGCTTGGGCCAGGACGGAGGGCTGGTCATGCTGACTTCTGTGTGGACTAGGGCCTGGGGCTGAGCTTGCTGGTGTCTGTCCTGTGCTTGGGAGGAGCTGATGGCACCAGTCCAGCAGTGGAGGATTAACCCGTAGGTTTTTGCAGAAGTGCCTGTTGTGGTGGGTGCGAGAGGTCTCTTCCGTTGTGGCTGTACCCCATGTGCCTGGCAGCTGGCACCTGGCTGGGGTCTGTCAGCGCCGCAGGGCTGAGCCTGGTCTGAGCTGGTGTCAGCCGGGAACCGGTGCATGCACAGGCTGGGCTATGTATGTGGCCCTGTGAAGTGGCAGCC
>NW_009229913.1:7224-9597 GCF_000690835.1 Fulmarus glacialis
GAAGGAGATGTGGCTTTGCAGTCTCGGGACAGGCTGGCCTGGGGAAAGGGTTTGGTAGCAAGTTGACTATGGCCTTCTGCACTCTCAGTGCCTGGTACTGCTGTGCCGTGGGGTATGATGGGTGCTCTGTTCTCTTCCAAAGCAGGATGGAGGAGCTGGGGAGAGGAGGCCACAGCCCAGCAGGTAAGTTCTTTCCTTCAATGCTGCTTTGCTGCATTCCTCAGCACGTCCTCTGCAGCGGGAGGGGGCTGATGGCTCATGTGAGAAGGTCTGCTTCCCCTCCCAGGCTGTGCTGGGTTCCTAACCGCACGCGTCATAGACCGGGTTTTCCTCCCTCTTGCTTTCCAGAGTCAGCACCTCTTGTGCCCAGAGCAAGCTCTCCTACTGCACAGCTACTATGCTGCCGCTTGGGGCAACCCCCAGACAGCTGGAAGGGGCTGGGAGGGGTTGGAGACCTCCCCACAACTGGCCCCAGGACTGCTGGCCCCAAGACTCCCCTGGGCTAAGCCCAATATCTGCAGCAATGGACCAGCCACTCAGGATTCACCCTGTGCCTGCACCCGGGCCAGACAGTGCCTGCCTCTGCCACCGGCACTGCCCACCAGGCACGGGGTCTGCTGGCACCGCTGCCATGCAGTGCACAGACTGCGACACCTGCTCCTTGTCCTGCTCTCCACTTGCATGAACCACCTCAAACTGCTGCTGCTCCCTGCTCCCAGCTCAGGCTGGTGGACCGGTGCTCCTCGCTCTGCCCACTCCCAGTGCAGGCAGAGCCACCCCATGTCCTCTGAGCCTGCAGGATGCTTGTTTCTCCTGCCTTGCTCCTCATTGCGGGAATTGGGTACCAGCTGAGGCTGAGCAGCCTCCTGGAGATGGTGGAAGACTTGCTCAGCATGTGTGACCCTTAGGGAGCAATAGCTCTTGGCCTGGAGCAGTGAGTGAGGAAGGCCTTGCCCCTGCAGTTCAGTCCCACACCCTCTCACAAGTGAAACGAGCTGTTTTTTAATGGAAAGCTCTGCCTTTATAGGGAAATAAACTGAGTTTTTTACTGTTGTCATTTGGGTTTGAGTGCTGGATGGGGTGCCATGCACAAGTGTGGAAAGTACTGTGTCTCTGCTGTGCTGCCTGCGGTGAGGGCCTGGGCTGTGCCCTAAGCTCATGGAGCCTGTAGCTGCCCTGGAGCTCCCATGTCTTCCTGCTGGCCCCGAGGGAGCCGTTCCCCCTGTGCTGAGGGCTGCTGGGCCCAGGGTGGCCCTTGTTATCTGGCGGGAGCTGGTCCATGCTGTGCTGGACTGGTGTGCCGTGAGCACCTGTGAATGTCATCTGCACCGATGGGAGCTGACAGCTGACCATGCTGAGGCCCGGGTGGACACAAGCCCCCATGTGCCAGCTGGTCTCAACCTCTTCCCCTGTGTGCCTGCTCTGCTCTGGGGTGCTTTTGCTCTGCTGCCTGCCTGGCTGTGGTCTGGAGAGACGGACAAGCCACGCACTTGGTTTCCTTCCCCAGATAGAGCAGGGGAGGCTGCAGCCAGCAGGATGTCTGGTTTCTCTGGCAGTAACGGTTTACAGCTGCTTTCTGGCTGAGGACCTTGCTGCTGGGTTCTTGTCACATTGCAGCCTTTTAAGGCTGGTGACGCTGACAGCTCCAGCTGAGCAGTACTCACTGTGCAGCCTGGGGCAGCAGAGCTGGGCTCCCAGCCAGTGCCGCAGGCAGGTGCTGTGGCGAAGGCTTGCACTCTGGGGAGGCTTGGGTCCCTGCAGATCGGTCAAGAGATGCGCACTGTTTTTCTTACTTGTGGTTTTGCACGTTGAGTCCTTTCCTCTCACAGCTGAGGGTACAGAGCAACCTGTAGATGTTACTGGGGTTGCTAGGGTGAGCAGGTCGTTGTCAGCTTCCAGCACAGAGGGGTGGCTGACCTGTTAGTGGTGTGGGTTTAACAGCCCTTGATGTGGCTTCCTGCCCTGCGCTGAACCAGGCTGCGTGGCATCCCTGCTGTCCTGCAGCCGAGTACTGCAGGTAGTGCTGAGGGGTGGACAACGCTGCTGCTAATGCAGCACATGCGGATTGCTTCACTCACCCTTTGCTCTTGTCCTGTGAAGAACTGTTCACCATCTCCTGCCACTGGGGAGGGCAGTGGGCTCTACCCTGCTGCCTGGTAGCTGTCACATCTCCAGAGAGAAGTGCAGTTTAACAGCCTCTCTCCCTGGGACTCATGGTTGCTGCAGTGTGCTCTTTGCTGTGACTATGCTGAATGCTGCAGCCCTGTATGGCTTCTTGTAGGGCTCCATGGGTGCCAGTTCTGACGTGACTCTGGCTTTAACCAGCTATTGCTGCAGTGAGTGAATTGCTTCCCTGCCCCCATCTCAGCCTTG
>NW_009229913.1:9692-10350 GCF_000690835.1 Fulmarus glacialis
TGCGTGTGAGACCTTTCGCCAAGTCTGTTCTGTTTTAGCGATGTACAAGCTAGCAATGGGTTCACCATCACACACACGTGCTAACGCTGTCCAGCGTCTCTTAAATTGGTGTGCCAGAATTGCTCTGCATGAGCCACACAGCCCTTTTCTTGTGCCACTGTGGTGCTGGTGCTGCAGGGTGGGTGGGGGGGGTGTCTGTATGCATATGCATGTCCTGCTCTGCCCTGGCACTGTGTCAGGCATTTGCACTGTCCTGTGCTGGTGCTGCCAGACTCATTGGCGGGGGGGGTGTGGGCTGGTACGTGCATCAGAAAATACCTTTGTCCAGTATTTGTGCTGCCTCTCCTGTGCAGCACTCATCCCTGCATCTCCCTGCCTTCCTGTACTGCCATGGTCTGAGAAAGGGGTGGTGACTTGGGGTTTTTTGGGGGGGGTGTGTGTCTTTTGCCTCAGCACCACACCCTGATTTTACATTTAATGTGACAGACTTTTATGCTCCTTTTTTATTTGGCCACAACCACTGCATTTTGACATACTTTTTTTTTTGGTGCCTCCCCCAGCTCCTCGACTCTGCTGCAGTCATGCGCCTTGGTTTCTTTGTGTGCACCTCTGGTCTGGTTAAAGAACTCATGATAGTAGGCATGTGTCTGCTCTGACC
>NW_009229913.1:10361-12277 GCF_000690835.1 Fulmarus glacialis
CACCTCTAAACATTTTCCAGGGTACCAGAGCTTTTTAAAAACTCTTGTATTTCCCTGACAGCCCTAATTTTTTTAATGTACCTCCCTAAAAAACAGAAGTTAGCTGGCAAAACAAGGTGGTTTGTCTCTTTGGAGCTATGGCCATGCTCCCTGCAGCCCAAGTTACAGCACAGCAGCACTTGCACCCCACCACCATGGTGATTTTGCTCCTCAGGTACCCCTCTTCTCACCTGATCAGGGAGCAGCACAGCCCCGTCCAGCCAGCAGCCTGCTGGAATCTGGACTCACCCTTCTTCCTGCCCCTGCTGCCAGGGTGTTTCTGCTCTCTGCAGCCTGGTTGGTTTGTGCAGAGAAAGCTGCTGTGTGCCATCCTCAGTGGGACAGTCTGCAACAGCAACTTGTCCAGCAGCACGACGTGGCCCAGCATGCAGCACTGGCACTCCCTCGAGAGCCAGAGAGGTGTGCAAGACAACCTCAGAGGACCTGCAGCTCTTGCCCTTCCTTCTAAGGGCCATACACACACGTTCAAGAAGTGCTGGTACACATACGCGCGCGCGCGCACGCACACACACACACGGAGACCTGCAACTCTGCAGGGACAATGCCGCCTTTGAGCCAGGATGCTTTTATTGAAAAGACCCTGCCACAGGGAGTTGCTTATCCTGTCCCTTCCCCACCTAGTCCTGCAGCAGGAGCTGAGCAGCACCTGGAAGGAAGAGTCCTGAAAGTGCTTTACTGGGAGGTTTATTCCTGGAAGACACTGGATCCTGTGATGCTTGAGTCCAGGCCTGCAGAGCCAGCACGCCAGCTCAGTGACAGGCAGCAGAGCATGGAGGGAGAGCAGCAGCCAGGGCACCAGCTGCCATCTCTGCAGCAGAGAGCCTCCTCCTATCACCCTGTTCCCTCCTGCTGCCGGCAAGGGGGCACATCTGGGCCCAGTCCCAGCCTCGGACACAGCAGTGCAGATATCCAGTGAGAGACTTCTGCCTGCAGGCTCTGGGGAGCGAACAAGCACAGTCCAGACATCACCTCTTCACCAGCCCCAGGGTGGCTGTCGATGGCTCATGTTGTCCTTGCACGAGCAGGCAGACTGGGCAGATAACAGCAAGCCAGCAGTCCACCAGCTCTGGGCATTCAGGGCCAGCCCTTTGCAACAGGTCTGTGTCACATCAGCCAGCCTGGTGCAGGCCATGGGACCAGCTCCAGGAGCGGAAGCATTAGCAGCGACCATACCCCCACAAGACAGAAGGAGTCAGGAGCAGGATGTGATGTTATTGAAGCTAGGGTTGTCCCCAGAGTGGTGATGAGCTCTGCGGTGCACATCCTGCCGGGCCCACGGAGACCTTGCTGGGCCTCACCACATTATCTCCTCCAAGCAGCACAGGCATTGCCCTGCTCACAGGGTGCTCAGCAGCTCCCCCACAAACAGCTTGAATGTGACAGGACTGAGCCCTGCTAGGGAAACAGCAAAGCCACAGCCATGCCCTGGCGCTGCCTGCTCCCAAAGCTCTGTGGGGCTTATGCCACCCCACAGAATGGCTCCTACCAGCTCCCTGCCCTGGTTGCACTCTGCAGGCTGGCCAGGCACCGTGGCAGCACTAGCTCCTCGTGCTTGTTTGTGTCTTTGTCCCCTGCAGCAGGGAGAGGCCTTGAAGCCCCTGCGTGGCAATGATGGGGTGCAGTGGAGCCCCGTTCTCCAGCAGGGATCCACCCTTCAGCTGTGCTCGCTGGGCCCAGCCCCACAGACAAACCCTCCTGCCACCTGGCCATGACTTCCCTGTCGGCACTGGGATGAATCCTGCACTGCCACATCCCCTCAGTCTCAGGGCCAAAAGGGGAGCAGCTCCCGCCCTCAGCAGGCAGCCCTCCGAGCCCAGACACAGCGGCTGAGAACAAGGCCTGCTCCAGGCTGCCTG
>NW_009229913.1:12308-22668 GCF_000690835.1 Fulmarus glacialis
CGGTGCCGCATGGTTGCACCCAGGCCTTTGGCCAAGCCAGCGCGCAGGGACGTCGCCTCCCCTCAAGCCAGCGCACCAGCCCCTCTGCTCCCCTCGGCGTGGCCCCCTGGGCTGGTGGCGTGGCCCCCCAACCCCTTCTCAGCTCCGCGCTCCGCAGTGGCAGGGGAGTGGGGCCAGGCATGTGGGATGGACAGGGCCGCGCACTGCATGCATGGCTGGGAGCCGGCTCCATGCACATCCCCGGACAGGCGCCCTCGGGAAAGCGTAAGTTCTGATACACGGATCTTCGCATGCAGAGTTCCAGGCTGGGCGCCTGGTGCTGCCTCTTCTTCCAAGGCCTGCTTTGGCTCTGGCAGGATGCCCAGGACCCCAGACGCAGAGCTGGTGCTGCACTTACACCTCGATTATATTGACCGAGGGAGACTTCTTCTATGAGAGAAAAATCTGCTTTAAGGCTCTGCTTTGCTAAGCCCCTGCTAAGACCCCATGGCAGAGCCCCCAACCTGCCGCGGCAGGCACGAAGACCGGCAGACGTCCTCTGCAAAAGGGCTGCCAGCTGCAGCTGAGCCCTCTGCCCTGAGCTGAGGTGTGGGCCAGCTGCAGCAGGGACCTGGCTTCAGCATCTCCCTCAGGAGACCAAGGGAGCTAACCCTGAAACCCCGGCCTTTTGCACTGACGTGCTCTCCTGGCAGAAAGGTTCAGGTAGCTCAGCTGCATCGCCTGGTGCCTCCCTTAGGTGAGTCCCTTCAACCACACACTTGCCTCCCAGGAAGCCTTTCTGCCCACTGCTGTGCCCCAGCACCCCTGGGTGAACCAGCCCCCCACACTCCTCAGCCTCCAGGCCTTGCAGATGTCTGGTGACTTCTGTCTGGTCCCCAGTGGTAGCCACGCTACACCTGATGCCCTTGGACACGAGATAGGTGCAGGGTCAGAGCAGAAAAGGTAAGTGAGGGGGCAGAGTAAGGTGAGTGGGGCAGAGAATCCACAAAGCATGGGATGACTGGTGTGGAGGGACAGACGAGGCCTGCTGAGTGCCAGGCACGTCTCACTGCCATGCCCCTCATGACAGCTCTGGTGTGTGCCAAGGGTACTAAAGGCTGCAGGCGGTGACACGGATTTTCTCAAAAACCGTTGCAAGCATGAGCAGGCACTTTCCTTTACACTAAAAGGAATGTGCTCATTGAAGAGCACAACAGATATGTGAATTCAGAGAAGGTCCTAGGAAGGGAAGGGGTCCTGGTTGCTGCACACGTGTTTTGTAGCTCAGCCCTTCCATGCTGAAGCAGGGTGCAGGAGGCGAGTGTCCCCATGACCACACTTTATAACAGGGCTCAGATGAAGAGCTGCACTGTTGTCTGCTACTTTGCAGCAGCTTGGCTCTGAAGTCAGGAGGGGAAGCTAATGCAGAGCTTTTTCTTTCCTATACCTTGTTCCCAGCTTTGTAATTAAGGACTGCAAGAATAAACTTGCAGTGTTGTCACCTGCAAGGATGCCAAGAGTATGGTGAAGGCAAAAAGACAAACTGAGGTGCATCAGCCCTGTACAGGTTATCTTTGCAAGCAGCAGGAACAGGCCTTTGCACCCGCCTTTGCAGCCCTATAGGAGCAGTGTCAGCTTGGAGCAGGGATCCAAGAGGAGGGATCTTTTTGGCAAGGAGTAATCAGGAGGCTGGAAAATCTGGAGGAGAACTGGGGCCTTGAAGTCCAAACAGGAAGTTTCTGCTCCTGACATCCACTGGAAACCAAGATGTGGAAGCAGGGGGGCAGTTAGCAACACAGTGAGTAGAGTTCCCATCATTGATAGAGGAGGCAGATGAGACACAAGAAAAAACCTAATGCAAGGTCCAGTTAGAGCATGCATATCAGGGTTATAAATCACCGTCTTTGTCAAGTAACAAAGGGAGAAGTGTCAGCTGCTGAGGGAACAGCCAGATGAAAGTACGGCTCCCTCCCCATCTGTAGCCTGGCACAGTACCTCCATTAGGGTGGGGAAGGGGCTCTGGGGTCCTTCCCATGAACGACTTGTGTGGTGATGGCCTGGAGCAGGCCCCAGCGAAGGCAGAAAGCGAGCAGCGATAGACCAGTGCAGGAACCATAAGAACAGCTGCCCAGCTTGTCCACCTCCTGCCTGAACAGGCAGGAGCTAGGCCTGTCTACGGGATGCAGAAGAGGTGCAGCCTTGGAGGGGCACGGTGAAGGGGCTGTTACAGTGAGAGCACAGGTACCACCCTGCAATGTGGGAGCTATCCCAGCTGATATATCCTGCCGTCTTTTCCCATGTTTTTCCTGCAGTCACCCATGGGGCACACACACTGCCCCAGAGAGACCAGGGCTCACTGCACCCTAAAAACCCTGTTTTTAGGGTAAGAGCATGAGCTGGGGTGTTTCTGTTTCTGGAGAGAGCCAGAACCTGTCGAGGCAGCAAGCCACAGCAGATGTCATATGCCAGCCCTCCTGCCAGCCCTCCCACTCACCTTGTTCCGCAGCAGCCCTCCGCTCGGTCGCTCTGGCGTGCTGTGCTCCGAGGATGGCTTTGTCTTTTCCTTGTTGTTGTTGGAGTCGTTGTCCTTGATGATGTCATACTGTCTGCAGAAGAGGGCGATCACGGCTGCCGAAAGACAAGGGATGAAGGACTTCCTCACACTGGCTGCCTCCTGCCTCCCCTCCCCACAGCGTCCCAGCTGGAGAGCAGTCGGGCCCAGGGCACCCTGGCATGCTGGTCACCCACACTCTCCGTGTCAGCCTGGACCACCCCAGGCATCTCTGTATGTGTGGCCAGGCCAGTCTCCTTGGGCAGACGAGGCACAGATGTGGCTAAAGCACATGTGAGATGCTCGGTGCCTACAGGTCAGGGCTCTGAGGCCAAAGGCAGATGTTGAGGCACTCGGAGAGGGACAGCCCTTGAGGTCAGTGAGCAGCTGAGTGGGTTTCTAAGTGCCTCCAGCAAGGCACTACAGTTATTGGTCCAGTGCTTGCGACCCTCACAAAAGCTAGCCCTTGGCTTTGTCCTGTCTTGCAAACTGACTGTGGAATCAGTCACTCTGTCATGGTTTTACAGCACCCATCTCACGCAGCACACGTCCCACACCTTGGGACCCTGGAGGCAGGACTCTCGAGCAATGCTTTGAGCTGTAGTCATTAGATGTGTTGGACCCATTCAAACCACAGTGCGTTATCACAGCCACCCCCAGACTGGACCTGATTTCTCCCTGTTGGCACTCTGACACACCAACACGCACGAGGTGTAAGCTAGCAGCAGCCATCTTGTATTTTCTTCCAGTGCACTAGAAAAGGGTTCAAGGCCAGGACACTCCTGCAAGATGCCACTAAGAAAATCCACATTTACTGGGAAGGGAGTAGGGGACAAATGACTTCCCATTCACAGCAGCTGCATGTGACCCCTCAGGAGCTGACTGTTATCTCTTAGGCTTCCTTGCTCCCAGGGCAACCTGCTGTTTGCTAGAGCACTGGCTTTAATCAGGTGCTGTACAGGAGCAAATCACCCATCTTACAGTTTCAGCAGATTGAGGCACAGCCACTACCAGCCAGTGCAGTGATATTATCAGATGTCGGACAAGCTAGCTAAGGCTCATTACATGATAGTTAATGTCAGAAGGGATGCTCCCACCCTGTAATTCTGTATTACTTGGGTCCCACATTGTCTCCTGCTCTTCCAGCAGAGCAGTCAGGCCAGCCAGCCCACATGCTCCAGGCTGGTTGCTCCTTTTACTCCACTGGCTTGAGCTCCTACAGACTCAATGGACTTACTGGAAAGGATGCCAGACCCATACCAATATGCCTCTGCACTCTCTTGAGCCCCATCCTCTTTGTGGACCCTAGATTGCACCTCTGCCCCAGCCTGCTGGAACGTTGCTTGTGGCACTCACCTGCCCACATGAGCAGCACAGCCACGATGATGATAATCTCGCCTGTTTGCAGTTGCCTGTCTTTGTCCAGCCCTTCCATGGTGATGTCACCTGCAGCAAAGAGAACCCAGGCAGGGCTGGCAGCAGACACCCTCCCACCAGAACCTACTTCAGGACCAGCAACACTCGAGGATCTGAGGAGCTCCAGAGGAGAGAGGCCCACCTCCCCCAAACAAGGACGGGTGTGGGATGACATCTTGGCTGGGGAGAGGACATGCAGCCTTTGGCTTTCCTGTGTCAGATAAACCATCCTCGCTACCAAAGGCAGTCAGGGATTCTAACAGCTTGTTTGGGTTCTAGTAGCGACTGCACAATGCATGGGAGTAATCACTGAGGTTACTCCCTACGTAGGGACCAGGGCAGGTTAGGAAGGTCCTGAGTTGAACACAAAAGTTCTGAGGAAAGTAAGTCATCTGCTTGCCCTGTTATACCCTTCTCAAGTCCCCCTCTTATGGCTAGTGCTGGAGACAGACTCCTGTGCCCAGTGGACACCCTCTGGGCATCCTCTCTCTTGGATGCTTGGATCAGCTTTCATGGACCAGCATGTAGGCAATCCCAAGGCAAGAAGGCACAACATGGATATGAGTAGGAAAGGACACTGTGGGGCTCCGTCATTTATCCTTTGGTAGCTTGCAGGCTGGGAGATCTGAGACCCTGTTTAATATTTGCTTCCTACAGGCAGCAGCTGAGCAGGCCACAGCAGTTGTCCTGGCCACAGCCTGCTTAGCTGAATAGGGTGCCAAGACCTGGGATAGGAGGGCTGTGAACCAGGGCTTGGGGACAGTGTCATGGCCACAGTGGATACAACAGCAGCCTGTACAACCCTGCTACCCACTATGACTCTGCGTGTCCCAAGCAGCCTGCTGCTCAGGGCAGCACATTCCTCGCTGGCTGCTGGATCCCTGCCCCTGTGCTGTGGAGACCTCCTCGCTGGTGTGGCCCCACCAGCGGCACCTGGGCGAGCTGGAAGGAGCTGCCTCACCTTGGTTGGAGCTGTTGGAAGGGAGGCGGTCGGTCTCCTTCAGGGTCCGGAAGTGGACACGCTTACTGGCCTGGCTTTCCCCGTACAGGCCGATGCTCTGCACCTGGATGATGTAATCAGCATCCTCCGCCAAGTCCCACAGCACGCAGGCCCGGTTGGTGGTGTTCACCTCCCGGATGAAGCGCTGCATCTGTCCATCTTGCCGCTGCCAGAGTGAAGAGCTGTCATCCCCAGGAGGCTGCTCCCAGCTGCACCAGGCACAGGCCCCTGTCTGCAGCGCTGTGCTGGGCAGCCCTCACTCCTCCCTTCCCGGGCAATCCTCCACCCCTGGGGTGGGCCAGGCTGGCCAGCACTTTGCTATGCAGCATCCCTGTGTGGCCTGAGAGCCAGGCGCCTCCCTGGAGAAGCCACCATCGACTGGGGCTGTGGGGGCAGAGCAAGGCAAGCAAAGAAGGGTTATGTCATGGCTGAAGCACCATCCTTATCCAGAGAAATTGCAGGGAAGCCACTGGAGAGACAGCCACCCCCAGCACAGCCCACGGTCTGCTGCCTCCCACCAGGCTGGATGGCTCAGACAGGGCGCCCTGGCAAGGGCTGCTCAACAGCAGAGGTGTCCTCAGGCAGGTGCCAGAGGAGCTCCAAACTGTGGCAAAAGGGCTGACACAGGAGCATGCTGGTAATCAGTGGGAGGGGTCCCCAGCCCCCTGGGGACAGAGCCTGGGATACCTGCTGCAAGATGGCATAGCCGATGACCACGTCTCCTTCTGGGACGTCCCAGGAGACTGTGGCAGAGTTTGCCTTCAGCTGCGTCACAGTCACGTTGACAGGGGACGGTGGCCTGTCTGGGTGAGCCAGGGACGGACCGAGGCAAGGCACAGGAAAGAAGCAAAAGAAGACGTCTCAGAACAGGCACTCACCCCTGCACACCACCATGGGGGGCCTCTCCAACATCTGCCCATGGCAGCACATTGGCCAGGGCTACAGGGAGCAGCTTCTCGGGTGAATCTGTCCCCCGGAGAGGAGTGGCACAGCAAGTGCACAAGGCTGAGCCCCTGCCAGCAGCAACACATGCATGGGATGGTGCTGACTGGGCTGGTGGGCAGCTGCCCACCGAGTGTGGGGGAGCTGTGCAGGCACAGAGCTACTCCCTGCCTGGGCAGCTACCCCTCTGTGGCACCCGCTGGCTTTGGCAGTCTTCGCTCGCTGGCCAGGACTCCTCCCTGCCTGGCTGTTGGTGAGAAATGCGCTTACTGCACACCTCACCCTCTGCAGTGTCCTACAGTGGGGAAAGAGGACAAGCTCACGAGGCATCTGACTGGCTCTTCTCTAAAGGGCTTGCTTGCAGTGGCAGACATAGCCCATTGCTCATAATACATGTTCCACGTAAGAGGGATTAGCAGCGCTGACCACAGCCAGTGCCCAGGCTGCCAGACCCAGCTAAAGACACGAAGGGCCCCCAGCAGGCTCCTTCCACCTTGCAGACATCGAAAAGGGAAATGCATGAAGGCCTGTCCTGAGCAAAAAAGAATTACAGAGTTTAAGAGACTGTCATGGCAATTTAACTAGTCTCTGCAGCTCAAAATCACATGAAAAGTCCCTGCAGCCTGTCTCAGAGCACTGCAGAGTCCCCGCTGTCAGAGACGAGAATGACATTCCCATCAGCTCTTCACGAGGGCATCTGCTTGCAGATCTGAGGTACCTTCACTGCTGCTCAGATGTTCATCTGTTGGAACTTCATTCAGCTCCAGCACTAGCAGAAGCAGGACTGCCTGGCATGACATGCTCCTGCTCAGCCTGGGCACAGAGTAGATTCTTGGCAGGGAAGTCCCGTGTTTCTGTAGGGTCCAGAACGTCCAAACAAATCCTACATTAATGCAATTATTCAGCCAATACTGTGATGGTAAAATCAGACTCTTCTAAGCTCTGGGGCTGCCCCGTGGATGTGCACATCACGAATGCCTGGCACACCACCCAGAACTGCGTAGGAAGCAGCCCAGACACAGTATTTATATATCAACTGTGACAGAAAAATAGGGCAGCTTGGAATAAACACACTATGCAACTCAATCTGGCCATCTCATCTGCCTGGCATTACTCCCTCCTCTAAAGTGGGGAGGAAAGCCCAATGCAGAAGGCAGAGCTGACTTTCCCAACGGTGCAATGCCATCGGCTGCAAAGCTGGCAGCAACACTTAGCCGTTGCTATCTTTCAGAAAGCTGGCCTGATTGACCCATGGTCTGCACCATCACCATTTTGAGATTTCACAGCACGAAGAGCATGGCAGGATCCTACACAGGTACACAGACCTGCATACAAAGCCAAATTTTGTCTGGAAATTAGACACAGGAGCACATGAAGAAAGACACTGAGGCTGCTGTTCATGTGTCCTCTCTCCCTATAAACAATATAGTGTCCTTCTACAAGCTGCTTGTGTAGCACAAGTTCAATGCTGTGATTTATATAGATAGAAAAATTGCCCCAGAGGGCACCTGAGAACAAGAAAAAAGACGACAATAGACACCAACAACAACCACAGTTAGAGGGACAAGGAAAGGTCATTTCTGCAGGTCAGCTATTTAAATGCATTCATTCACATTTGAATATACCCAGCTCCATGACAGATCTAACCAGGAGAAGGCTGTGATTCCCACTCTGAGAGATGCAGGTTTGTGGTCAGCCACGGGCAACTAAGACAGATAGGAGGGTCACCCACAGAGCCCAGAAAACACCTTCTCAGAAAGACACTGGGGCTGAGTGCATCCCCAACAGAAGCCTGCCGCATCACCAGGAGATAGAGACATTGGAGACAACACGAACAAGGACATCACAGGATACTGCACCCTCTCTTCCAGAACAGGAGGCTGGAAAACTGGAAAGGATTCAAAGATACACTCGAATATCCTTTATCCCATGAAGAGTGTGTCTCCTTAGAGTTTTGCCAGTGGGACTCTAGTTCATCACTCTAACCTGTGAGAGAGTCTCTGAGCCATGTCCTTATCTGCACATCCTGGTCTCCCAGGATCTCTGGGGAGCAAAAGAGGCTCCCAGACCTGGCCACTGACTGGGGCATGTGTGTTCTGTCTGCACAGGAGCTGAGCTCCCCACAGATGTGGTCTGGTTTTCCACTCCAGCCACGGCCAGTGTGCAAGTTAGTTGCACAACTAAGAGCTGAGCTGTAGACGGCACCCTGCCAGCTAGCAAATAACCACCCCCTTGCACTGCCCCAGGCAGAAGCATTTCAAAGTGTGTGTGTGTTGGGGGGCTGCAATGTTTCTGCTAGCCTTCAGGCGTAAGAAGAACAGTTGTTCAAGGCTACCACTATGCTAGCAAATGTCATGAGGTCAGGAACAGCCCAGGAATCCAGTGGTGGAGACTGGTCCCAGGAACTGCTTTGGTCTGAACCAGCCAGCATGTGCCCAGACCACTCTTGGGCACGGCTCAGGAGTTAGCATGAGCCATGAACCATTCCTAGTAGGTAGCACTGATGTGCTCCCCTCTTTGGAACTCATGAACTTAGTGCTATGGATGTGGCCAGACCCTGCCAGCTGGCCTCAGTTCAAGAACAGGACCTGGTGCTTCACAGGATACATCGACAGTAAGAAATTAGGTAGCTTTTTATATCTAACAGAATGAGAAGAGGTCTGCACATGCCCAAAGTGGGCAGTTGGACTTCCCAACCTTTAAGTGTATGTGTGGAAATTAAAGGCTGGGTCTGACATCTCTGCAACGCAAAAGTCTGTGGATGAAGCTTGCAGCAGGCTCCCTGCTCTGCACAAGAATTTTCTAGGCTTCTGCAGGGAGCCCAGCCTGGCCCAGCCCAGGTTTTCGGGCTGGGGATGCTGAGACATGGCCCTGGGGCTGAGTCACTCCATGGTTTGAGAACAAGGGCACTGCACTGATCCACGAGCCATGCTGCTGGGTCCACACAGGGCTGACAGTATTGCTTGAACTGTACTTAGCCAGAGCTTGCACAGACCGTGTGTAGGGACCTTCACTCACTGGCAGCAGAAGGGCATCCTAGGGGGGACACCACATCAAATTGCAAAGACAGTACAGTCAAAGCCAGCATGATCCACTATTATACCCAGAGCCAATCCCCAAATGTCCCAAATAGACAGAGGGGAGAGCAAGAGCCGATGGGGGCATGGCGGAGCCACAGCGCGTGTGGCTAGTCAGTGCTTCAGACCTCATGCATCGTAAACACACTTTGTGCAGGCTCCAGACAAGCAGACCTGAACCTGTGTGACAGTGGTACCTGAAGGTGTCCAGGCTGCAGTTCTTCATTGGAAAATGAGTGTCCCTTCGTCAGTTGGTAGTTCACCAAACTGTGGAAAAGACATTTCTGAGGACACGGGATTTGCACGCCTAGCAGGAAGAGGCCGGACAAGAAGTTTCAGAAGTCGAAACTCGAGAAGTTCACCCTAGAAACAAGGGGCAATGTTTAATCCGAAGGGTATATGCAAGGCGAGACCTCACTGAAAGTCGTTATGACAAGACCTCCAAAGGACAGCTCACACCATAGAAAGCTTTGCGTATGATCCCCACATTAAGCTGAGCGTTCTCCAGCCTGCTCTGCAGCTGAGGTCAGAGCAGTTTCATGCCAGAGCTGTTGCCATAAAGATCTGTGAGTGCAAGGGCTCCAAAAAATATAGTCTCTGAAGCCAACTATTAAAAACATTCCTGTAAAGCTAAGATGCTCCAACACCCTGCTGGGCTTGCTGGGAAAAGCATGCCACAGGTAACTCCTGCCCAATGCATTAATTGCTAATGATTCTGCATCATTTATAAGTTACCCAGCTTCACTTTTGATTAAAGCCATATTAAGAAACGGGCACCACCACAGAAAGAGCAATCACTTACTCAAGGCCTGGCACACCCTTTTGTCCTGTCAGTACAGCAGCGCGTTCCTTTCAGGCCTGCTGAAGAGGTGGGAAGAGTTGGTCCTGTGCGCTGGAGCCAGCAGCACTGCAGCCTGAGGCTGGGCAGCAGGGAGGGCTGGCCCGTGGGCAGCCGAGCTCTGGACTAGATCTGCCACGCAACCTGGCTTTGTAGGTTAGAGAAGGGGCCGGACAGATGCCCCTCAAGAGCAATGTTGGCAGATGTGGCACTGCATAGGGACGGGGCACAGCCCCACTGGTGCCCTCCCCATCCTGCTATGACTCTGGAGAGGGGACCTCACCTGCCCCTTGGCCCATGCCCTTGGGACTGCTGCTCAAGGGCACCCAGATGTTTGCCCAACTTACCCCTGCAGTCGGGAGGTAAGCATCAGACTGCACATCTAAAAATAAGTGGCCCCTTTTTAACAACCCTGACTGCATTTCTTCTGAAACCGTCAGGCCCTGGAGTACATATTTTGCAAGGAGACGGAAAACATGGCAGAACATATCAGAACATGTCTGATACTTGCAATTCAATTTAATACATCAGCAACCTGACAAGGGGCAAATAGACAG
>NW_009229913.1:22700-23057 GCF_000690835.1 Fulmarus glacialis
CAGGCGCAAAAGAGCCACCGCAGGCCTGCCACTGACACAAGATCATTCAGACGAGTCAGGGGAAGAAAGGACAGAGGTACCCTGGGTGCCGACAGACCTCGGTGTCCTACCAAACACCAGCCCCGAGAAAGCAAGGCAGGAAGGCAGGCAGGAACGCCTGTCAGCCAGGGACCAGCTCGCAGCCTAGCCTACAGCACTGGAGCATCCCTGCCCGGGGGCACCCACTCTCTCGGGACCCGCTGCTGACTGGTGAGGGGCGCGGATGGGAAACGGGGAGGCCCCCCTCCGGGGGCACGAGGAGAGCCCGCGTCCCCCCACGGCCTCGCCCAGAAGCGGGAGGCTCCGGACGCCGAAGCC
>NW_009229914.1:0-2694 GCF_000690835.1 Fulmarus glacialis
ATCTGTTTGCAAGAGATTTTTTTTTTTTTAAGCACGAAAGAAAGAAACAGAAAGAGTTTTGACCATTCAAAACCTTGTTACCATATCAGTTCAAGTTCTGCTTTCTGGAGACAGTTCAAACATCCAAACAGAAATGGTATGTGGATGTTTGGCAGAGGTGACCAGTGCCTTCTGACCTGGGATTGAGAAGCTAAGCAACATACTCTAGAATATGTCAGATGATACTAGGCATCTTAGTTTAGACAACTGAGTTGCAAACTTTGTGTCTTTTCATGATGGTTCACTTAAAGATGGAAAAAAAAAAGGCAAGGTAGGAAAACTATGACTTTCCTATGTATCACATTAGAAGTGGTCAGTCAGCTCACAGCCAGTTTGGGTGTGCAGATGTATTTGTTTTCATCAAAAAATGATCTAGGAGGTTTCTTTGGCTGCATTTAAGGTAGATTTTATAGTTAAAAGACAGGTGAGAAAAAGGTGAGAAAATTACAGCACACAGAACATAGAATATTGTTTATAAGTCTTGCCAGAGAAACTCCCTCTTAGTTCTGCCAGGCACAGAATTATGAGTTTAGCTTGTATTTTCTGTGTTCCTGGAGTTCCTGGAGTTCCTCCACTACCACCTTCATACATCCCTAATCTGTCCTGTTGGAGTTCTGCTGACGAGTTGTTGGAAGAGAAAGATACCTTCTCAGTAACCTGGTGATGAAAAGCAAAGCTATATATTCATATTTTTATGAAAAATATTTTTTTGCTTCTTTCTCACTTTCATTTTCTCCATTGGACAATTAGGATCTTTGTATCTGGTTATTTGCATAAAAAAGTCATAAGATTTCATTTAGAAATATTTGTACAATGTCCCAAGACACTGATAGTAACTGTTAGAGCAAAATTGTTTTCCCTCCAATACAAAAATCCAGCCTCAGTACAAAGACTCAAAGATACTGTAAATGCACAATGTCTACTACATCTTCTGCTAACCAATCTAGCACATAGAAAACATTACTTTTCTCCATTTTGCGCTTTGCTGACTGCATCTTCTAGTGACTGTACCTTGGGCTAGCAAATTAAACAACTGTCTACCATTAAACACCTTTCTGTGACAATACAGACCAGTTTCTTCAAAACTTTGGTGGTAACGCTAGTAGTTTTGTTGGGCAGAGCCAGGCTGGTTAGCAGATAATCAAGTGTTAACCAGGCAAGTGCTTTTTGTTAAATTAACATCCCAGTGCTTGAATCTCCCAGCACCCATCACTCTCACTATAGCCTTTAACAGACTGCTGTATTGTCCAATCTTCCCAGAAGCTGGTGCATGACGGGGGATGAGATACATCCAATCAATGCCATGTTCCTTGGCCCAGGCACTTATGAGGTCATTTCAGAAATGAGTCCTGTTGTCTGATCCCATTTTTGTGTCACGTTGCCACAGAACTCTTCATCACTAGTGGGTCTCCACTGCTATAGCCATCCCACAGGGCATTTGTCACCATCCATAGGTCAGTATAGACACAGAGTACTGGCTGCTTTTCTTGTTCAGCAATATCTAGTTCCAGATGGATGACTTTCACTTCTGCAAACTGATTTGATTCACCTTTCCTTCACCTTTCTTTCATCTTTCCTTTTCCTTCAAGTTTCTACAACTTGTTGTGTGGGTCTCCAAGCTTTCCACTTCCGACATTTACCCAAAATACAACAGGACCCATTGGTAAACAGAGCATATGGCTTCTAATTTTCTGGTAATTTATTATACAGTATTATACTCATACCTCTTTGGTATGAGTAACTTCCTAAAATGATGCTCTGAAATCTCTGCCTTCTGGCCAGTCCATGATCTCTTCCAGGATTCCTGTGCAGTTGGGGTTCCTCATTTGGGTCTGTTGCTTGATCACTGTTACCCACTTACCCCACATTGGTTGCATTGTTGTCCGAAAAGCAGATTCGTGCCCGGCGTACAAGTAACCAATTCACATGCTCAGGAGAGATATTGTTTTATTCAGGCCTGGGTGCTTGGTGGACTTGCCACAAACCAAGCACACCTGGCCTAACCACCTTTCTGTTTATATCCATGCTTCTCATACATATTTTAAGATTCTCTTTTATATATTCATTAAATTTCTGGAACTAATTATAATATTACATCATCCTAGACACATGTGCACTAAAGCCTTTAGGGTCTCCTTGAGGGTCTCAGGTGGTCCCTGGTGGTCAGCAGGGTAGTGAACTCTTCGTGAACCTGTTCCTTTCTTTCTTTATAAGGTCGAGGTTTGTCTCCGAGCCACGTCTGGGCCAAGTTTGTTTATGGTTCTCTTTTCCAAGGTTAATCTTCACTAGAGTCTAACTGCTTCCAGGATACATGATTTATACTAGTTACAATTCTACACACCTGCAAACACAACACCTGCTAGTTACCTAACTTCTAAGCAACAAGTCTTCATTATTTGGAATTACAGAAGCGAGCAGTAGAATTACAGAAGTGAGCAGTATAGAATAGTAGATACTGTACCTACTGCATCAGCATGATGGGTAGAGGGGACCCTTTCTTTCAACATCCAGTACAGCACAGGCAATTATGGTGCCAAAAGGAGCTGTACTTCTGCACCAATGTTGTCCGAAAAGCGGATTCGTGCCTGGCGTGCAAGTAACCAATTCCACACGCTCAGGAGAGATATTGTTTTATTCAGGCCTGGGTGCTTGGTG
>NW_009229914.1:3086-15238 GCF_000690835.1 Fulmarus glacialis
CTTCTAAGCACCAAATCTTCATTTTTTAGAATTAAAGAAGCGAGCAGTATGGAATAAGAGTCACTGTAACAGACTATACCTACTGCATCACCAACTTCCGAAGCAGCTCGAATTCCTTCATATGCGTCTAGTATTTTCTTTTCAGCCACAGTGTAGCAGGCCTTGGATGCCCTATATCCCCAGCTCCAAAACACTAGAGATCTCTCTGAGTGCTTTCCACCTGAGACTCCAGTTGAGGCCGTGCTCCCTGGTGTAAAGCATGTTTCTCACATCTGGTTCTGTCCAGACTGGCCCAAGTCCTACCATACGAATCATCTACTGTTCCATCTGTTCAAAGGCTTGTCATTGCTCAGGGCCCCCAGGCAAAACAGTTCTTCTTTCAAATAACTCAGAAGAGAGTGTTCACAATCTGACTGTAAACCAGAATATACACTTTCCAAAAAAACAACAATGTCTGGGAAAGCTTGTTTTTTTGGTTTGGTTTGGGGTTTTTGGTTTTTGTTTTGTTTTGTTTTGTTAGCTGATGGGGACATAGATGTTATCTTATTGATCACATCCATGGAATGTGATGTTGCCTATCTTGCTATTTCATTCTCAGAATTGGAGCTCTTGTGCAGATCCTTTGACCTTGCATAGTTTTAAGGTAAAACCAGCTTTCAGAAGGATTGGATTTTTTTTTTTTTTCCTTTTCACAAACATTTTGTCACCTCTGTTTCCCCACATAAAGGTTTATGTCAATTTATTGGAGGTGTTGTGCTTCCTTTCCCTCTAATTTTTGACTGTGGGCCCCAGTATCCAAACACTGGAGCAACTAGGTGATAATTTGCTCACCTGACTAATGACTATAATCTTTCTTCATATCTTGAAGCTCACTCAGGGATAGGGACCAGGTGGTTTCTGACTCATTTGTGATTTCTGTCTCTTCCCTTTCCTGTCTCTGTGGCTGTTCAGCTGCAGAGGAGGCTGCCTCTTCTGATTCTTCCTCATTCTCCCTCTCAAGAGGAACCTATTCCTCTCTTACTAACCAAGTCAACCTCTGCCTCCACTGTTTCTTCTTGACTACAGGAGAGACTGTTGTAGTTGAGGCCTGAGTCTCTGGTTTAACCATAGTGTTCATTTGTATGTCCTCAGATCCAGAGAACCTCTTGCCCCTTTGAGAGTGCAGAACACAGGCTCAGCAGGTGTAGGTTACTGTCCCAACACAGTGCTAGAACTTGCACCTCTTTGGTGTAGGCAAGACATCCTTTCTTCTTATCGTTTGCCACTTCAACAGGATTCCACACCTGTGTCCCGATCCAATATCGGGGGAGGTTTCAATGTGATCCCAAGAGCGAGATTAAGACACAAACGAGGTCAAATGCCGTATGTCTTAAACAACTTTTATTATCAAAAGTAAAAGTTAGTAGTGATACTCTATGTCCTAAACAAATTCTATTATCAAAAGTAAAAGTTAGTAGCGATAGGATAGATTAGAATAAAGATAGAAATCAAGCAAGCATTCGGGATAGAGTTGCAAGAATAGTCACCACCATGGATCCGCGACGTCTCAGAGTCTAAGTCTTTGCGTGCTTCGGTAGTGAGCAGTCGCTCCGGGGTCCACGGTGGGCGATCTCTCTGAGGTCGGTGGTGGTCGATCGCACCGGGGGTCGTTTTGTCAGTCCCCTTTATTCCTGTTCGAGGGCTGCAGTTTCCATGGCAACGGTACATTGCCACATTCCTAGACAACACGGAGACCTGCTCAGAGTGCATCCCCTGCAAACCGGAGGCCTCAGTGGCCTTGCAGCTGCTCTTATCTTTGAGGCAGATGTTTTATAGTTCTTAGGCAAGCAGACAAATGTTTTATAGTTCCGTTTCTCCCACTTTGCAGCAGCTCTTCTTAGATAAGCAATCCTTGAGACAAATGCCAGGACTCTCTGACAAATGTTTCAGTTCCTTACAACCTGTTCAGGCACAAAGTCCCAGACCATCGGAGATGAAAAACACTCTAAGCACCTCCCTAAATTCTCCCACACACCTTGCCACCCATAAACTGGCTGCCTCAGGGCACACCCCTGTGTGGCATTCCCAACAGGTTGGTTAACCTTAGGAAAAGACAAAACCAGATTCACAGCATACAACAATACAAACATTCTGGTTAGCA
Organism: Fulmarus glacialis; assembly: GCF_000690835.1. Taxonomy (NCBI): domain Eukaryota; kingdom Metazoa; phylum Chordata; class Aves; order Procellariiformes; family Procellariidae; genus Fulmarus; species Fulmarus glacialis. Next base: position 5,227 of record NW_009229914.1, read on the forward strand.
GGGAGATTCAAGAAACTGAAGGGCGATTGCAATAAGGCAGGAAACATCATCTAGAGGAGAAGAGGGAGATATCATTCTTATTTTCTCCCACGAATTGGCTTCCAGAGGAAAAGAGGAGAAAACTGTAATTGTTAACTGTCTCCACAAATTGATTCCCTGAGTACTGGGATGGCAGCAATGCAGGGCCTAAATAGAAGACTAGGCTAAAGGCCAGTGTTTTTATCATAGCTCCCCCAGGCAAAGTGATAAACAACAGAACAAACAGAAAAATCCACCAGCAACCAGGTTGGAGTTTGATGTACAGCAAAAGAGGGAGCACAGCATGGAGCAGGTGAAGGAACAAAGAAAACAGTACTGAAAGCAAATAAGTCAGCATTGTGACAAGCAACAGCAAGTAACTACCTGCCAAGTACCAGCTAAACAGTTACAACAACTATAAATTCAGTCTAGCACATTCCAATCAAATCTGTCATTATCTAAAACCCCTCAAGACCCAGTTAGTTTGCTGCTAAATAGGGTTTTGGTGGGTTGACTGCAGCCAGCAACTAAGCACCCACACAGCCACTCACTCACCATCCGCCTCCCCACAGCAGGTTGGGGGAGTGAAGCAGAAGAGCAAGAGCTGAAAACTCATGGGCTGAGATAAAGACAGTTTAATAGGTGAAGGAAAAAGGAGGGAAAAAAAACCACCCAACCAAAACCAAGAACCCCAAAATCAAGCAATTCAAATGTAGTCACTCACCTTTTTCTACAAGTAGATCAATGCCCAGAGAGTCTCTGAGTAACAGCTGCTTTGGGAAGACTATCTCCCCAATTTTATTGCTGAACATGATGTTCTACGGTATGGAATATTCTTTTGGTCACTTTGGATCAGCTTTCGTGACTGTATCCACTCCCAACCTTTTGCTCGCCTCCTCACTGTTACTCACTGTTGGAGCAGAATGAGAAGCAGAGAATACCTTGATGCTATGCAAACACTGTTCAGCAATAACCAAAACATCGGTGTGTTACCATCACTGTTTTAGTCACAAATCTAAAACACAGCTCCTTACAGGCTGCTGTGAAGAAAATTAACTCCGTCCCAGCCAGAGCCAGTACACATAGTTAAACAGCTTGGAGTTTGCTTTGAATCTAGATAAAGGGAGCTTTCCTTTATTTGCAAGAATGTATGGAGAGGTATTCTGAGTTACCTATCCAAATACTGTATTCAATTGATGTTATTAAAACTTTTTTCCTAATATTACCTGATAAGCATAAAGTTTGGGGATACTTACAAATCTGTTTGGGGATTGCAGAATGTCTTGACAAGCTCTAGGAAGAGAAGATAAATCACCCATTTAGAATTTCTTGTCCTTGAGGCAGCTTGTTTATGTAATCTTGCTTTTTAGAACATTGAGCATAAGTATTGCAAGAAAAACTACATTTCAATATACAGTTTCGCTATACAACTAAATATATAGAGTTATATATATGGTTATATATATTTTATGTATAGGTTAATTATATGTACACACACTTTCAAAAAGATTTTAAATTGTCGAAAATTGAAGGGTTATTTCATTAAATACAAAGTAAAGCTATTTTTGTGTTTGTTTATTTGAGGACACATTCCATCAGCTTTTCTGGGTGATGACTGATCTGAACGCTCTCTTTTCTGACTTGATTGTCAGATGGTTAGCTTTATTAGGATTGACCTGTCAGCCATAAGACAACATCTGTCTCAGACTCTTAAAATAAAATCAGTTATATATTTTTTTCTTTATCAAAACACACCTTTAACTTTGCAGAGCAAGTTAAATTAAATAAACCCTTACGCACCATCTCATCCTAATCTTATATGAAGAAAGATGCCATGAATTTTTACTTCCAATATTGCTACTGAAATTTAGCAGGTATAAATATTGTTAAAGCTCAAAGACCCATACAGGAAGACATATGCCAATGTAAATCATAGAATCATAGAATTATGATTAGAAGTTAGAAGGGACCCATAAGGATCATTGAGTCCAACTCCCTACTCCTCGCAGGACTACCTAAAACTAAACCGTAAGACTAAGAGCATCGTCCAGACACTTCTTGAACTCTGACAGGCTTGGCGGAGCCACTTCCCTGGAGAGCCTGTTCCAGTGACTGACCACCCTCTCAGTGAAGAACCTTTTCCTAATGTCCAATCTGAACTTCCTCTAATGCAGCTTCATTCCATTTCCTCGTGTCCTATCACTGGTCACCAGAGAAAGGAGACCAGCACCTCCCGCTCTGCTGTCCCACCCTGAGGAAGGTGTGGACTGCGATGAGGGCACCCCTTAGCCTTCTCTTCTCCAAGCTGAACAAAACAAGACACCTCAGCTGCTCCTTATAAGTCTTGCCCTTGAGACCTTTCACTATCTTGGTCGCCCTCCTCTAGACATGCTCTAATATTTTGATGTCCTTCTTGTATTGAGGCACCCAAAACTGCACACAGTACTCGAGGTGGGGCCGCACCAGTGCAGTGTAGAGTGGGACAATCCTCGACCTCGACCAGCCAGCTATGCTGTGCTTGATGTACCCCAGGACACGGCTGGCCCTTTTGGCTGCCAGGGCACACTGTTGACTCATATTCAACTTGCCATCAACCCAAACTCCCAGATCTCTTTCTGCAGGGCTGCTCTCCAGCCTCTCATGCCCCAATTTGTATGTATAACCAGGATTACCCTATCCCAGGTGGAGAATACGGCACTTGCTCTTGTTAAATTTCATACGGTTGGTGATTGCTGAGCTCCCTGGTTTATCAAGATCTCTCTGTAAGGCCTCTCTACCCTTGAGGGAGTCCACAACTCCTCCCAGTTTAGCATCATCGGCAAACTTACTTAATGTACATTTGATTCCTGCATCCAGATCATTTATAAAAACATTTAAGAATACTGGCCCTAAAATTGAGCCCTGGGAAACACCACTGGTGACTGGCCACCAGCCTGATGTAACCTCATTTACTATAACTATATTGTGCCCAAGCCATCAGCCAATTGCTCACCCAATGTATTATGGACTAGCTATGTGCTGGACAGTTTATCCAGAAGGATACTGTGAGAGATGGTATCAAAAGCTTTGCTAAAATGCAAAACCACCATATCTACTGGCTTCCCTTGGTCAATTAGATGGGTGACCTTGTCATAAAAGGACTTTCCCCTCGTGAACCTGTGCTGACTATGACCAATGACCCATCACCGTGTTGTCTCTCAAGTCTGATAAGACTGAAGTTCTGGATTAGTTATTAATCAATAGAAAATATTTCAACTTCCCCAAACTAGTTGCATTAATTAGCAAACAGATTACATAGTCATAAATCCATTTCCATTTCATTTCTAAGTATATTACAAGTCTAATTCAGAACACATGTATTAAGAAAGCATAACTCCATAAACTTTAATAACATTGTACTAATCTGTATCTAAAGAAAAAGAACAAGGAAGCAGATTTTACATATTTACCAAGATTTGTTTTGTTTTAATTTACTTTATGGGATTGTTTCCAAAAAGTATGTATCTAAAATAGTTATAAGAGGTTAGGTTTTTCACTTTAAAATATTTTTCACTTTAAAATATTCCCTAAGTAAAGAGGCAGATAAGAATATTTAGTGTTTCATTGATGCTATAAAAGTTGGATCTAGGGGAAGAAAATGTGGTTTTTTAGGATAATCTGAATGAATTAAACAGACTTGAACCTTTAGTTCTTCAATTGTTTTTCATGATTCTGCTGAGACAACTTAGGTAATACAGTGGTATTATGCTCACTAAGGGAAAGTAAAGTAATAATGAGAATTAGTGACTTGTAGTGAAATATGTGCAAAGTGATCTGGAGGAAGAAAAATGGTATTTTTTTATTGCCTCCTAAAAATTATTAGAGGCTCAAATGAAAAGAAATCAGAGAGATATAGTGTATATAAGAATCATGAATATATAAAAATATATACCCATGACAATGGTATCATAGCCATATTTCTCTAATATGTGTTAAATGCATTTACATTCTTTAAATAATCCAGTTTCAAATGTAAATAAATAGTAGATACTGTAAATCTAGGGACTGATCCCACAATTATTTATATCTATGCATACATTTATCCAAATATTATATCATAACTTAATTCATTTCCACACAAAAAAAAAAAAAAAAAAAAAAAAGCACAGTGTGTGTTTTAAAATTTGGTGCTGCTAAGTAATAGTTAAATATGTGAACCCTAAAATAATAACGAAAACATATGCTGCCATTAGGCCCATGCAGACTTATAATAGGTGAAAGTCTAGCTCATTAGTTATAGAGATTTCCTTCCCACTAAAAAAAAAACTCTTTCCACTACTTTAAAAGATGATCATATTTAAGAACGCAGTTTTTACTGAAAGTAAATGGAATTAAGACTCTAATAAAATAGGTGCTTTGAACAGTGCACTGTTTACAGCACAACACTTAATATCACTACTTTTTACAAGGTTTTCCTGCTTTTAGAGCCAATCTCAAGGTAAGAAGCTTCAGATTTTTGGTTTTGGGTTGCAGTCTACCAAAAGGTGACATAGTCTTTAACTTATAACAGCATTTAATTATATGTTGTGGCCTTAGATTTTTCAGAACATAGTCATGGTGTCAGCTGGAAAAAACTCAATGGTAGTGATTAAACTGTGTCTAAGATCACATAGTATATGAACTTTTCATTTATGCAAAGAAGTACCTGCACATAACAAAAATATAATAGCTAAGCAGTGTGAGAACCTTAGAAGTAGGATAATAAGGTTTTTCAAGAAAATAAACCAAAAAGGAGACTATTTAAATGAAGATAATTGTGATCATTTATACTGGTTCAGTTGCTGGCTCTGATTTTTAATGTAGGTGGATAGGACCAGATTTGAACGGATAACCTTTTGAATTATGCTAGTTTCATTTTCCACAGAACACTGTTTCAGAAGATGGTGAAGATGGGAATTAAATGTATATCTTTTTTGTGGACTTCCTATGGATTTTAAATTCTGAGAATACAAACTATACCCTCACCTGTGATAATTCAAACTACAGGATAATTTTTTCCAGTTATTGTAGCTGGACTGGATCGCCCCTGAATTGATGCAGTAATACTTCTCAAGACTCTATCCTGTCTCAAGACTCTATCCTGTCTCAAGGCTCTATCCTTGGAAGGATTTTCACCAGCAAGAGTGGGGTTGGTCCCTAATGGAAGGCAAGCGGGGACTCCCCATGGGGCTGCAGGACAGGATCTGGCAGCCAGGGCCCGTCCCACCCCTCACCCATCCAGGAGCAGGGCAGCCGGGGGGCACCAGGGCAGCCCCAGCCCTGGGCATCGGGCATCTCCTGGGGTCGTGCCAGGCTGAGGCTGGGCCTGGCCATGAGCCCATGGGTGGGCCCAGCTTGGGGGGCCCATGGCTGGGCAGAGCAGGGCTGTGTGGAGCTGGAGACTGGCCCAGCTACAGGCATCACTGGAGCAGGAGCTGATGGCCCCAGGGGGCTGACATGGGGTTCTGGGCCATGGGCAGGGTGGAGGGGGCCCTGGAGGGACAGGCAGGGACAGCCAGGCCTGGTGGTGTCCTCAGGAACCTTGAGATCCACATGTGGAGACAGAACTCTGACACTGTAAAGATAACTGGGAGAGGGTGGAATGCTTTGTACGACTGGAGTGCTGTGATGAATGGATACTGGCTCTTTAGACAGAACAGACATGGAAGAAGATGAGGCAGGTTGCCCTTTATGTGAAGAAGCAGTTCAAATGCATGGAGTTTTGCTGTAGAAAGGTCAACAGGCAGATTAAGAGCTTGTGAGTCACGGTGAGAGGTGATGGTAGCAGTGTGACAGGAGTTTGTTACAGAGCATCCAATCAGGATTAAGAAATAGAGAAAGTCTTAAGAAACTCAAGAGAGTCTCCAGACAACAGATCCTGTCTCTTGCAGGGGGACCCCAACCTCTTTGACATCTGGAGGTTTAACACATTGGGACATAAGCAATCCAGGAAGTTTTGAATGGTGTTTGGGACAACTTCTGAAAACATAAGCTGGACAGGCCTATCAGGCAAGACCCTTTCCTGGATCTGCAGCGCCTGGGCAAGGAAGAACTGGTTGGAGATGTGATAGTCAGTGGTAGCCTTGGCTGTAGCAACCATGAAACAGTGAAGTTCTAGATCCCAATTGCAGTGAGGAAGGCAAGTAAGGCAGCATACAGATCCTGGACATCAGGAGAATAGAGTCTGGCTTCTTCAGGGAACTGTCAGACGGTATCCTCTGAGAGACTGCTTTCAGGGGCAGAGGAGCTCTAGATATCTCGCAGGTCTTTATGGTTATCTCCTCTCAGCAAAAGAATAGTCCATCCCAATACTCTGGAAAATGAGTAAGCATATAAAGAGGCTGGCTTAGCTAAACAGGAATTTAATGATTGATCTCCGATGCAAAAAACACGTACACAGGAGGTGGAGAGAGAGGACACAAAGGAGGACTATAGAAACTTTACCCAGGTATGCAAAGATGATGTTAGAAAAGCCAAAGTTCACCTAGAATTGAAACTGACAAGGGATGTCAAAGGCAACAAAAAAAGCTTCTATTGCTACATTAGCAGTAAAAAAAAAAACAAAAACAAGGAAAATGTGGGCCTACAGCTGTATTATTATCAGAGAAGAATTTCATGCTGAGTATATGAAAGACTGTATAAAAGTGTATCAAAGTGTATATAAAACCATAAACATAATCACAATGGTCTACGTTTCTACGTTTTGCTTAAACCCAGTTCCCACAAATTCATATCTACAAATAACAGTGAATTCTGCTGAAAGGGGTGGATGTTTTAGTGACAGTGGACATAGTTTGGGGTACTTGACACCTTCTTTGCTTGGTCTTTGCTGACAAGATCAGGGTCTTTTGCATAGAGACAGGGTTCAAGGAATTCAGTAGGAGCTATTAACAGAAGAGGATTGACTCTGGGTTCACTTGAGAAATCTTGAACCACAGAAGTCCTTGGCTCCAGACAGGCTGCATCCAAGGGTGCTGAGAAAGCTGTTTGCCTTCACTGTGAAGGCCACACTATTATGATTCAAATGTGTCCAGTCATGGAGATCAGGGAAGGTCCATGGTGTAATGAAAACATCTATTGCACCAGTCTTCAAAGGGACAAGAAGGTTGATCTGGGGAAATAAGGCTGGTCATCCTCCCTTCAGTCTCACTGGAAGACCTAGAATTGAAGAAAACTTAGTGGGTTCCATTAATGTTTAGTATCGTGACATGAAATGTAATTCATTGAATTGTTTTATATAAATTCTAATAGGGACTGTATAACGCTGTTTACAGAATACGGAACATTTTAATATAGCAAGTGTTATAAATTACTTCATATATTTATCTATTTTCTGAAGCTGGAACATGCTCATCTGTGATTATAAGATGTGAGGGAAGGAAAAAATACTGAGAAGGGATGCATATTTTTGTTAGAAGCTATGTATTTTCCTTAGTCATGCAAAACCTCTATATTTTGTATAACATGAAAGGAAAAAGTAACTCTGTTTGCTAGCCAAAAAAAAAAACCCAAAAGCAATTTTGAACATTTTGGCAAAGCTCTATGAACTTTAAAAAAAAAAACAAAAAAACAAAAAAAAAACCCTTGAATTTAGGGACCATCCAGATTTTGACATGCTTTTGTGAAAGACTACAAGTTTTATATGTTTGTTTCTGAATAATGTGATAATGAAATTATTAGATCATTCTGTAGTTCCTTTTTTGTTAGCTATTTCAGGTATTTTAAAAGACAGTAATTTTTTTTTAAACATATTGTTTGTTCTTTAAATTTAGGCCAACTCAGAAGATTTCTAAGATTTGTTATGGAATCTAAATAGCATGGAAGGAAAAGCACAGGCATGAGAATTAGAATAAAGGTAGTTTAGTCTTCAATTTGTATCAATCACTTTACATAAAATGCAGTTTAGAGTTAAGAGCAGATCCAATATCTCCACACACTTGAATTATGGATAATAATTCTAAGACTGAATAGGAGAAGATAGTGAAGCAGATTACCCAGTTTTCTTGTTTCAGTGCTGGATCTATGTCAACTGCCATAGAAGGACATATTGAAGTGAGCGGAAGGTGACCCAGCGAAAGAATCAGCATTTAAAAGGATTTGTAAATGCCCATAGATTTTGGCTCCAAAATCTGTATGTATATCACAGTGACATTATAGATGTTTGTCTACAATTTCATTTGTTCATAGTCTTTACATCAGACAGTAAAAATGCCTGAGTTTTATGTGGTGCAATGAGATTAGACCTTAAGAAAAACTATAGAGATTCTTTAATAACACAGCGTTAATGTTGTAGCCCAGTAAATAGGATTTTGCTATTATTAATAAAAGGCCAAAGAATGCAGAGTCTCAGGACTTATCTGGGCTTGACTTCATCAGAACAGGTTTTAGTTTCTTTTAAAAATTATCTAGTGATTAATTATGGCTTAACATATTCTGGCTTCACATCTGTGAATACCTTACATGGTAAGATTAATGACACACCAGAACTGTCACTGTTTAACAAACACCAGCCCATTGTTACAGGGCACCACAGCCCAGGACATCAGGCACCTCTGTGGGGATGGGGATGGGCTAAGGCCAGCCTGCAGGAAGTGGTCAGGATCAGGCCTGGTGAGGGGAACCGAGTTCAGACACCACCCCAGGATGGCTGGGCAGGGCCATGGGGATGGGGCCAGTCTGGAGACCAACCAGGAAACTAGTCCAGTGGAGAATACAGGCACATCACTGGAGCAGAGGTGTGGCTGCGAGGGAGCTGGGCCAGGTCCAGGGACATTGCAGTGGGGATTTGAGGGCAGACAACACCCCTTCGGTGATGGTCAGGGTAAGCAGACCCGGCCAGTGAATTCAAGACCTTGAGAGAACCAGGGAGGAAGAAGCAGGCTGCGACAAGAAAATACCTAAAAATAGCCCCAAAGAGACTGCAGGATTTGAGGAATGGTGGTTGTGCGCTAACTGCATTGTGGACCACTTCCCAGCAAAGAGGGTGGGATGGTGGAGATTGATGGTAAAGCTCCAGCATCCCTTGCTCAGTGGAAATCATCACTGTTGACCTGAAGACCCAGGGGATCACCCCAATGGGTGAGCATAACACTGAGGCAGACGGGTAGGTACAGTAAGGATTTTTGTTTAACAGTTTTTAGTGTATTATCATCAAAGAGTTTTTTTCTGTATTGATTTAAACTATTAGTGTTATTGTAACTTGACTAATGGTCACTCTTCGCTGCATTTCAATTTGATAATTGACATTTTAATTAGGCAAACAATAATTCCTTATCTCTACATGTAAGATGAGTTTCATTTTCTCTATGGCTAGTTTTGAGTGCAACCATACAGGTAATAAATAAAACTGTTGCTATTTTTTATTAAAAAATAAAAAACCCCTGACATATTGATACATTGAAACAGTATCTTAGCTAAGTCCAAAATACATCAGTCAATGAAATAAATGAAGCAAAGGTACTGAAAAGGTTGTATTATCTATTTCAGAAATAAGACTGCAAAGAATCAGTTTTAATTATTGTAGTCACCCCAGAATAACCCTACAGTATTAACAGATGTACCAAAGCTCTAGAAAACAAATTCTTTGTGTTGAGTATGCATAGAATTTACCATAATCTATTAGAAAATGTCTAACCCCTTAGAAATTTCCCTTTCTCAACCATACTGTATTTTAAGCAAAGGTTTTAATTTACATTTCAGTATTTATACTAGAAATATATTCCATTCTTTTTTCCTAAATAATATGTCATAATTTAATGGTCATAACATAATCTCCAAAAATTACTTAGCATAGAGTGGCAAGGAGTTCTGCAATGGTTATAATTGTGAACAAATAGTTTTTATGTTTGAAGACCAATGAAGGAAATTACTATGCAAGGGCAACATTGGATGTTGTAACGTGCCATCTGCTTTAGAAATGTGCAAGTAGAAAACTACCATAGAATCACAGAATCTTAGAATCATTAAGGTTGGAAAA
>NW_009229915.1:0-250 GCF_000690835.1 Fulmarus glacialis
CATGGTGACCTGAGGGTCTGTCTGACCCCGCCGGCCCTCGCCGCTCCCCCCGCGCCGGGGGATTTGGAGAGCGCCCAAAACCGTTCGGGGCGATGACCGCCAGGCGACCCCGCGACGTGCTAATCACTGCTGCTTGCTAATTGCAGCATCTCCCCCACAATGGCCTTTCCGCGAGCTCGTTACCATCCTGAACACCCCAGGATTTGTTATCTCCATGTGCCACCAGCTTCCTCAGCCTCTGGGAAGAGCA
>NW_009229915.1:667-905 GCF_000690835.1 Fulmarus glacialis
CAAAAAAAAAAAAAAAAAAAAAAAAAAAAAAAAAAGAGAAAAACCCCATAGGGTTTCTGCTGTGCCAGACATGAAGCACCGGGATGATGCTGCGGGTATGGGAGTGGGGTTCCCTGCTGCCTCTCCCCCACTCTGTCCCCAGCACACGGGCTGGGCAGGCTCCTTTGCCACGCTGCTTTGGGACATCCCCCCCAAAACCGCATCAGCGCCAGCCTCCCTGGGGTGGACTCAAGGCCTC
>NW_009229915.1:982-1235 GCF_000690835.1 Fulmarus glacialis
CCCCCCGCCAGATGTGGGGAGAATCCCCCGCCAGATGTGGTTTTCCCAGGAAGCAAAAGCATCTCTCGCAGCAAAGCCATCCCGAGCCTGCCCCAACCACACAGCCCCACAGCCCTTCACTCCGCCGACGGCCCCACCGCCTGCACGGGCATCTGTTTAAGTTGAATTTGCATCTAAAAATATCTGAGCAGACGGGCACATCAGTAGTTTGGGCAGAGATTAATCTGCTGAAACTCTCAGAGGAGTAATTTTC
>NW_009229915.1:1266-5224 GCF_000690835.1 Fulmarus glacialis
TCACCGCTAACTGTCACCGTAAATCGCAAACACGTGGAGAACCGGCTTTATCATCTCTGCAGCGCCACGGAGAAAATACCGTGTTTGTTGGCCCCTGGATGCACCAGGGGAAACAGCTTAAACGTATTTGCTGTTCCCAGAGGTGATCCAAGGGTGACAGATGCCCGCGATGCACCGACTTCCTTCCTCTCCTGGCACACTGGCATCGACTGCTCCCCCGCGCCATTACATACTAACGTGGTTTATCTCTCATTGACTTACGTGGAATCAGTATCCTTTTCTTTCTTGCGTATACCAAAGGCCTTCCTTGTACGTTTTTTCAATCCTGTGGAGAGAAGGAATATAAATAAGAATGCAATATTAATATTATGCTTCAAATAAATCCTCCAAAAGGTTCCTTGTTCCCTCGTCAGCGGTAATTCATAAATAAGGTTAAAAAAAGAAAGAACCAAACCCAAGAAACCGCCAGCAGGACTTTGCAGGTAGTGTGTACGTTTGCTTATGCCTTTTGTTTGTTCACTTAACACTTATTAACTTGATCTCAGCATATGTGACTATATATTTCACAGTTAATATTTCTAAGCTTACTGTCTTAATTATACACTCCTTTGCTGTGCTGCGTGTGGGTACTAATGCACGGTGGGGAAACCCCTCTTTGGTGTAAAAAAAACAGTTTAAACCATGAGGTTGTTATCTTCTGCACTGATTCTTGAACTGCACAGTGCTTAAAACCATGCCTGGTACCAACGCCGCCGGAGCCGGCCGGGAAGCGGGAGGCCCTGGGAGCCACGGATCCCGTCGGGGCAGCGGTTACCACCACACCACTTTTACAAGCAGGTGGAGGAGAGTGGGTTTCTGCGAGTTTCTCCCTCTTTTCCAGACTAAGAGCTACCCAAGAGAAGGTTTTTTAATAACCGCTTGCAGCAAGCACACCAGAGAAGGGATTTGGAGCATTTTTAGCTAGCGTGTTTCACTTGGCCGGCTGGTTTTCATGCAGATGATTTTCTGCTGGCGGTGGCCGCCCGGCCCGACCGCTGAGACCTGGCTGTGGCTGGAAGCTGCTCTTGTGCTGGACGCTGCTGACACCCTTGTCGTGCAATCGCTGCCAGCAGCACGATAGCAATTAATTTAGGTCAGGCTGTAATTTAGAGATCCTGGTGGCCGAAGCAGCCACTGTAAAGCACAGCCCTTGAGTCTAGAACAGCTATTTCTGGCCTCTTCCTTTTGGAGCTCCTAGGAGTTTTGCCTTGGTCTGGAAGTCACCGAGCGGGCACAGCTGCAAGGAGCCAAATCTTCTGTAGCTCCTCTGAAATCGGCTCTGGACACCCCAGGAACATGGGAGCGCTCGTCCCAGGAGCCGTGTGCCCCGGCACAGTTCATTTGATTGATGCTTTTGAGGAGACTGGGCAGGTTTGCCTCCTGCTTCGAACATGCCCTTGAAATGATTTTCCGTTTTCCCAGGAACATCCTACTCCTCTGGGCATTGACTGAAGCAAGCAACAAGCAGACAAATGCTAGCTTTCTGCAGCACATCCACAAATCGATGTATTTAAATTATATTATCAAAATACATGTGGGATGCTTCAGGCTTTTGATACCCTATGGCCGGTGGATTTTCAGGCCAAGACTCGGACCAAGCCAGCCAGGGTAGGGCCAGGAGAGGCTCCAGCAGGTCTCCTTGGTATTGCTCATGGAGCTTTTAGATTGGACATTTTCCCCTGTGAAACGGGAAACAAAGGGACTGCTCCTGAAAAAAAAAAAATCACACCCAGTGCGCTTCCCCAGCCTGCCCAAAGCAAGCATTACACGGTCAGGGATGAAGGAATCACTTATGGGATCCCATACACCCCCAGCCTATGGGATCCATACACCCCCAGCCGCACAGGGCAGCGCAAGCGGCTGGGAGCGATGCTGAACCCCGCGGGCTCATCCTGCGGCCTTGGGCGGACAGCTTTGGGTTTACTACATCTTGCCTTTCAGCTTCCCTACAATTTCTTCAAGACTCAAGCGAGTTATTAATAACTGAGGAAGGTTTCCATTGATCTCACCCCCTAGAATAACTTCATCCTCCAAACTCAAAGTAGAACAGGGAGGGTCGAAAACCCCAGAAATGAGTTGTTTAGTCTTATCTGAAGAAATGCCCGATTTGGCTAAATTGTGTAGCGAAGCCTTCTGCTCAGTTATATAACAGGCCCACCATCTGCTTAAAATGGTGATGACTGAGGGGAAAAAGGGATATTTAGGAAAGGCAGAACAAAAATGAAAGCCTCCTTTGGAGACGGTTGTCGAGAGCCGGAGGGAGCGGGTCCCCTTCCGAAGCCCACCGCCCGCACCGGGGCCAGGCACTGGCTGCCTGTCCCCTGATGGTGACACCAGAGAGGTCCGTGGTTCGGTGGGGGACAATGCAGCCATTTTCCAGGACAGCTCTGCTTTTGGGTGGCTGCAGCTCAGAGGAGCTCGTGCCTCCCTGTTAAAAATACCCCGTCTGATGGCACGGGGACAGAGCCGGGGCTTGTGCACGGAAGGGCATTGCACGCTTTGGTCCTCAAGTCTCATTTCTGTTGGGTTTAGGAGCTGAAGCACCATAAAGTCAGTCCTGGCAAGAGTCGTCCTTATAGAAAGTAATAATAATAAGACCTTGCCCATGGAGGGAACAAGACACGGGAACACTACGGGTTCAGGGAAACCTCACAGGACACGTCAGAATTACTGCTGGAAGAGGAAAGGTGATGGTAAGTGGGAGAGAAAGCAGAGAAGAGGCAGTGAGGCAGCAGAAAGACAGACATGAAAGAAGAAAATAGAGCATATCCACGTGGGGCATCAAGGGATGGCTCAGAGCAGGGAGGAGCTGAAATCTCCGCTCGGGTGATGCTCTCTAAAGCAGCACCCAGCATGGAGATCAAATCCCACCTCTCCCCATCCAGTACTGGATCCAAACCGATGGGAAGACCTGGAGAGCTGCATCGCCCTGTGATGGCAGCGCTGGGTGACACGAAGGGCTGTATGTGTCACCCGAAGACACAGCCCACTCCTTCAGCTGTCCCCACCCTGTGCCCAGCACCTCTGGGGACACCTGGGCAAGACACCCAGCCCCTCGAGACCCGTCCCCTTGCAGGTCTCCCGAGGCAAGGATTTCCTAGAGCCCCGAGGCACCCCACCTCACCACACAGGTCGTACGGGGCACGCGGGGAACACGTCTCCTTTGACCCGTACTAACTCTGCCCAGCAGTGCCACAGCCTTCAACCACCGAAATCCCATCGGCTACAGGGCTACCAGAGATGTCGGTGAACTGGGGATGAGGTCCCAGGCCACCCTAAGTGCCAGAGCGATAAAGATGGGTGTGATGTGGTACCCGGCTAATGGCAGCACCAGCGGGGAAGGATTTAAATCCCTGCGACTACAGCCATCCTGGCCCTCTCCCCATCCATTCACCCCGGGGACTTCCTACCTTACTCATAGGAGGAACATTAATGCACTGGAGTATGTAACATGAATAATTACAGAAGTCCTCACTTACATTCCCGAAGCCTTCTCCCTTTTGTCACATCCAGAACACAAGGACAGACCCAGCTCCGCAGGCTGCCCAGCGCTGTGGGGCAGGCAGCACGTCTCTGTTTTAACCTCGGCTTAAAACTGCGCTTGGAGTTGGACAAAGGTCAGGACAAAGCTCGAGTTTTACTGCCGGGTTCACGGCACAGGAGGAGGGGGCAGGCGTGGACTCTGCCTTCCCACCCGCAGCTACTGCGCTCCTCGTCGCCGTTTTCAAGATGAACAGCTGATTTCATTCTGCACGGTTATTAGGTGGCTAAAGCAGAGGCGGGCTGTCCCCGATCTCCAAGCGGGAGAGGCCGCGCGTTGCCCTCACCAGCAGTTTAGTTTGGGCTTTTTGAAGGGCACAGTAACGCCGGTGTGAGCCCCCACGAGCTGGAGAAAACAGCAGCACCAAATACCGCACCC
>NW_009229915.1:5293-10835 GCF_000690835.1 Fulmarus glacialis
CTGGAGGGGAGATTAGACTAAAATGTTTGAGGAGGGATGTATTTGACATCTCTGCCGTCTCCTTCAGCAGGTTTTCCTCAACGAGCCTCGTGCACGACAGCCCAGAGTCATTCGTGTGCTATTACCTGTGTGGCAGCCAGAACGCCTAAAACCACATCAATGGCCACAAAACCAGTCTCGCCTGCAGAGGACAAACAGGGGGAAAGCCACTGGCCCCTCCAAGGTACAACTGCAATTAGTCCTCAAGCCAAACGGCTTCGAGTGCTCTTACTCAACGACTCAGAGTAGCCACAAGCGAAGGCTGAACTAACCCTGGTGCGCCGGGCATCTCATTTCAAACACAAATGGCTCTCTGAATCGGGGAGCATTATTCACCTTTTATTTACTATTATCTTTTTTTTTCCCCTGGTATACCTAAGAATTGGCATCTGAGAAACGCAAATTAAGCCAAACGGCTTCGAGTGCTCTTACTCAAAGACTCAGAGTAGCCACAAGCGAAGGCTGAACTAACCCTGGTGCGCCGGGCATCTCATTTCAAACACAAATGGCTCTCTGAATCGGGGAGCATTATTCACCTTTTATTTACTATTATCTTTTTTTTTCCCCTGGTATACCTAAGAATTGGCATCTGAGAAACGCAAATTAGTATTTAACACTATGAAGCTTTCTGAATTTTCTTCTTAAAAACTACCGGCATCTTATTTTCCACACTGAAAACACCTCTACAAGAAAAATAACCCTGTTCTCCCAAACCCAGTCCCTCGTCCTCCGTCCCCAGGCGGTGGGAGCAACCACTGCTTCTGGACCCCCGAATGTCCCTGGAGGAAGAGCTATTTGCTCAGGAGAATGGGCCTCATAAAAGCAACACACCTCTTAAAACGGAGAAGGCATCAATGAGACTGTGCCTTAAATGTGCTTTTGTGATGACTAAAGAAAAAAAAAAAAAAAAGATTGAAATTAGTTCAACTTCATCTGTGCAAAGATAAGTGTTATCTATTGCCATGCCAGAGACTCAAGAGCAAAGTAGGTGCAGGGAGCAGGGGGAAGAAGGAAGAAGGGGGAGAAACGGGGCGGGGGGGAATAAAAAATAATTATTAGGTTTGGTTTTATTTTTTCGTTGTGTGGATTTTTTTTTTGCATGCAGCTTGGAGCTGGATTTGAGCAATCCCCTTTCCCCACTGCACAGACCTGCACGTGCTCTTACCGAAGTACTTCGCTGGGTCCAAAGACGTGGATGCCTGCTGCTGTTTCATAGCCAAAGGACTTTGTCTTTGGTGTTGGCTTGCTTTACTAAAGAAATAATAATCTTCCCTTTGCTCAGCAAAACAAAACCAAAGGCAAGACAAAACTACTGAAATCCTCCGAGTCATATCCAGAGGAAAAAGTCAAACGGTGAATTAGAGTTTAAGAAGGGAGGGTGTAACCACATCAAGCCCCAACTAAATAATCCGAACAGCAGCATCCCAAATGCTCTTTGTGGGTCAGCCCAGAAGAATTTTCCCCTGCTAGGACACAGCAGCAGCCTGCACCTACCTCGGGCCCATGCTGCACCGATGACGTGTTTTACATGAAAATGGGCATGTTTGGTCCATTGCAAAAACCGGGGATTCTCGACTGCCACAGCCTCGGTAGCAGAAAAGTCAAGTCTCAGTTACTGTGCTCTTTCAGTCCATGTTATTTTTGGGTTTGCCCACCTTACGTGTAATTAAATTAGTATACATCTTCATAACATTTTAAATGCTTTATCTAAACCAACCTTCGCATTAAAGCTCATTACCAGCCTTTCAGCAGGCTTAATAACACGGTGAGGAACTGAGCCCTCCGCATACTGCCTTGATACAGTCATTAATATTTTAACCGCCTTCATTTACAAGTCTAATCGCAGACGTTACTCTGGAGAAGAGAGGATGGACCATCAGCAAGCAGCAGTCGGGCAGCCATGGCACCGTTCGTGCTGGCAGCCCGAGGGGGCTTCTTCTGCAGCAACCTGGCCCTGCAGACCATGGCCAGGGGTTACAACACGAGTCCTTCAGGAGACAAGGTCTTCTGCTGCTCCCCCCCCACCTGCCGTGGTGTCACTGCCACCAGGCTCCAGCCACAAACCCATCACCGTTAAAGGTCATCACAATTAATAACGCTGTTATTAAGAAGAACCCCTTCTTTCCTAATTTAAAATGCTGCATCTCAACTACCTCTGTAGAGCAAGTTTTAGCAAAGATTCACTTTTTAACCTGTTTAAACCCATATAATTTTGTCCTTGGGAAGGGCTCACACCAGTCTCCGGCCCAGGCGAGGCTGCGGGCTTTGCCAGGCTCCTGGTATCGCAAATAGCTCTGTATTTGCTCTGCCGTGGTCTCCCTCTATTATCGCCCTTGTTGAGGGTATTTATTTCTGGCGTTAGCCTCCCACCCTCTGTGCAAAGTGACATAAATAATGCATGCCAGGTCTTTTTACCAAATGCCTGTCTTCTCAGTCAATAAATTACCCTTCTTATCCCCTTGAGGAAATAATTTTAAAACCCCTCTCTATTTCAAGTTGACTGGTTGTTCATTTTCCCCTCAATTCTCAAGGTTTCCTTTTCCTAGCAGGGCTAAATTACACTATTTTACACTTTCTGACAACAGACTCTCCGGCTCCCCGTCCCCAGCAAGCCCTGTGCTTCACTGCTCTCCCCCAGCCTCTCCTATGGGGCTGCTCAAGCTCCACCAGACAAGACGTCCCATCCTTCACAGCACAGGGACGTCCTCCAGGACCCACAGCTCCCCGCAAACACACAATGAATATACTCCTACCAATTTAACCAGAAAAAAAAACATTTCTTACAGCTCAGCTCCTCTTGTATCAAAAAAATAAGAAATAACCCAGAACTTCTTTCCAAAGCGGAATCTGTCCTGAGGCCAGATCAGAGTATTTTGCTTCAAATCGACTACAACCACCACGCATTCACGCTTGGATGAAGCCCCGGTGAAGGAGGAAGGTGCCATGGCAGCGGCTCAGGGAGCAGGAACAGCCCCTGGGCTTTCACAGCACAGTAGTTTTTGTCTCAAGTCCCACCGATGGAAGCCACCACCCTCCGCTCGGGGAAGGGACCACCACCGGACCCTTGGAGATGGGGCCAAGGGACTGCGCTTCCCAGCAAGAACGCAAATCCACAGCGGGATGCACATTTGACCGGTGAACAAGCTTTGGTTTCAAATGAGAAGGTTTATCTGGAACTGAACATTTTTGACGATGACAATTTTGATTGATATTTGACTGGTGGGGCTGCTGCTCCCCAGGGTAAGGACTAGACTTAGTACTGCCCCTGCACAAGCAAAGTCTACATTTTAACGAGGCAGGAAATTTGTTTTTCTGAAAATTTGCTGGGAAACCCCTTCAAAAAGGCTGCGGGAGTCACCCGCGGGAGCTTACTTGCTTTGCTACCTCAAAATACGTAAGAAGTAATTTTTCAACCAAAGAGTTGATGCCCCTTCTGAAGATGCTCAGTGCTGTGTGCGCATCCAGCTCTGCCCAGCAGCCCAGTGATCTCGCTGTACTTAGTATTTCATCCCAGTAAACCAATAGTTTCCAGTGCAAACTGTTGCTAAACCACTGCGTTTAGCTTTGCCATCGAGGGCTAACAAAGTCATCTTTGATAATGAGCTAACCAGGCATTAAAGGTCCTTACTGTCTACCTAGAGTGAATTTACTCTATCCTGTTACACTTCCAAGTTATTGGAAAAAATTATCTGGTTAGCAAAGTCCCACAGACACATATTACAATCTTCCACATGCTTACAAAAGTTTCTCCCTGTTAGAAAATGAAAAAATGAGGAAAAAGGGATGGAGGTCTCACAGCCACTCCTGTCGTTCTCTGCTGGAGCAGAACACTGTTGGCTTCTTGCCTGTGGCTTTCAGGAGAGGAGATACTTGAAAACAAAAGTGAGCAACTTGTGGGTTTGTGTTTTGTTTTGGTTTTTTTTTTTTTTTTCTTTTAAATAAAAATGAATGCTGAGAAGTTTGCTCCTTATCAGATATTTCGGTTGGAAGACATTGAAGGACTGGCAGTGTTTGAGAGCCTAAAACAAGATCACAAATAAGCCTGAATAAAATAAAACGTCGCAAGTCACTGCTCTGAGATCATTTTCTCCTACAGTAGGAGGGGTTGCTCCTGGCTCAGGGTCCCAAGCTGTTGAGCCTTGTAAATAATGCAGTTTTGAGATGTGGCACACACCACCTTTCACTGGGGGGGTCCAGCGATGGTCCTCTTGGTTATCATCAAGGAGATAACGGGCTTTGTACTAAAAACAAGCCCACCCATCAAGCGGGGACATGCCGAAGAGGAGCCGAGAGGTGGCATCACACCTGGGCTCGGTCCTGCTCAGCTGCTGCGCCCGACCCCAGCACCCAACGCTTCTGGAGCGACCCCAGAGCTGGCACACGGCTGATGGGCGAGCAGTCAGGGCAGCTGAAAGGCTGGAGGAGGAGGAGATGGGCACCTGCAGGAGCTTCGTCTATTCAGCACAGCACCAAAACCACGTCGGGAGCAGCTGCGTTGGGGTCCAAGCACCTACCCCGGGAATGGAAACGTGGTGACGAAGGGATCTATGCTCCAATGGACAGAGGTAATACAAGATCCCGTGGCTGATTCAGAAATACAGTCACATTTTCAACCATGAGGGTAATTAAGTCTCTGAACAGGTTGCGGAGAACCCTGCCTAAGGAGTTTTTGAATTAACATTCAACACCTTTCTAAAAAGGCTGTCCTCAAAATAAAGGGCAGCATCAGCAGGATGCATCACCACACACAGCGCATCAATTCGTTTTTCTTCTGCAATGGAGCTGAGCATTTAAGGACTATTTAACATCAGAAGGATGCAAATTGTCACTCGTAGGTTATTCACCGACCTCAGTAAAGTAGCTGCAGGAATTGCTCACCGCCTGCTTTCCCCAGAGATTAGATTTTTAATAGCAACTTTCAGAGACCCCAGGTGTGTGGCAACCGAGGGACGCGCGACACAAAACGTCTCCACCAATATTGTCAGCAAATTAAATCTGGATACAGTTGTGGCTTTCATTCACCACTGGCACACGCACAAAAACACCAGATGCGTTTCTAAAGGTTGCTGTGCTATTTAAGAAGTTGTGCAGGACAGGCCCTCCCTCCCAAATGACGCTCAGATTTCTATTTTGAGGGGGTTTGGGTTTATTGGGAAGGGGAGGTGGCGGTGCTCCCACGTGCCTCCCCTACACCAAGCGGCTGCAGGAGGGCATTGGGCTCGCTGGTGGGGCAGCTCCCTGCAGACAGCGCGTCCCGGGGACACCCACGCAGGTTATATCCCCCATGCTGGTATTTTCTTCCCCACGCCCCAAAAAAAAAAAAAAAAAAAAAAAAAAAAAAAAATTATCACACTGCAAACCTCTCCTTTTCTTTGCAAGACTTTGCCATCACGTCTGCTCCTCGGCTGGAGCCATGGCCAACAGCAGGTCCCATCTCACAGCCCTGTTTTAAAAGGCATCTCCCTAAAACCCCTTGCCTCAACGAACCCACCACAATGCGCGC
>NW_009229915.1:10942-12156 GCF_000690835.1 Fulmarus glacialis
TGCACACTGCAGACTCCCAGCAACTACTCTGACAATTTTCTGTGAAAAAGACACTAATTTTGCAGTCATAGTGTTTATGCAGAACGTAAGGTCTTATTAAAACCCACCAAAATCCTTGCCTAGGCGTGACACTAAGAAACAGCCTCCATCCACCCCGTGACTTATGGATCAAGGCCACCCCGCTGCTGCTGACGTCTGTGTGAGCCCCCACGAGCTCCCACTCCTGATTTCCCAGGTGGAGGAGAGGACACCCGGGCTGGCGGGGTGGGTTTGTCACCTGCATGACACGGAAGCCACTTCCTTGGGGACAAGGTACGACCCCGGGTGAGCTGCCAGGGAAAAGCGTCACTTGCTCTTAATTTGGTCATCCCAAAAAAATTTGCAATATTCACATTTGCATACGATGAAGATTTACACCCAAAATAAAGCATGACGAGACACTTATTTCCAGTTCCTCTAACCATCCTGTTCCTCCCATGGTCTGCTGCCAAACGAATACCTGATTTCAAAGCAGCGATTAACCGTGGCAATAGCGTAACTAAAACTAAGAGCAGGAGACCTGACCCGAAGAAAGGCGTCTGTCCAGGCAGCGTTTGGCAAAACTGATGGAGCTTCTTCCACCCCTCTGTCTCTCCGCAGAGGAACAGTGCGGCGTGAAGGAGCTGGAGGTCCCCGGGTGAAAGGAGCCAGGTAAACATGAAGCACGAACGACCTTATTATTAATAACTTATACAGCATAAACGACCTTCTTATTAACAACCTACACAGGCTTCTTTTGCATCTTCTGCACTAACACCAAAACCAGACCAAACCCTTGCAAAGCTCCGATAAACCGTATTAAAAATTAAGTCCTCCTTTGACATTTGGAAGGGCACCTCAAGAAGGACCTAGAAGTGCCCCAGATGAGCCCATCATCGGGCATATTTACCAACGCCACCAGCTCCGAGCAGACCCCACCAGTAACGAGGCGGCTACAGGACTGTTTTCAGCAACGTTGCATTTATGAGTTTATTTGCTGAGAGCAAAATACTTGGGGAAGATGATTTTTAATCGTGCTGCTCCCAGCAATAGTGAATTAAAAAAATAGCCTCCCAAGAAGCACGCGGAGCTGGGTCTGCACCCCTCCACCGACCGCCCCAAGCTGGTCCCGGGGACAGGATTCAGATCTTTAAGGAAAGTTTTGCGATATATATATATAAATTTTTTTTTTTTTT
>NW_009229915.1:12180-16279 GCF_000690835.1 Fulmarus glacialis
TTTATTTTCACCGGATACAAACGTTTCGGGTCAAGCCACCAAAAAACTCATCCAGGCTGACGTTTCAGACGTGAGCTTGTTCTTGAAGCTGATGCTGTCTGTGACAGGAGCGGGGCACGGGATACCGCCCGAATCACCCGCACCCAGCGGGCGACAGGCGCGATGCTGGGTGGTATTTCGAGGGAAGCACAAAACCACCAAACGCCCACTGACATGCACACGTGCATTTAAAAGCCGGACACCCATTTATTAATAATTGGCTCTAATAAGAAGGCGCATCTTTAATGATTTCTGTAGGTCCAGCTTTAGAAAACCAATATATTTGTGGGCTGGATGAAATCACCGAACCGGCAGCCGGAAAGATGAGGGCAGGCTGCGAAACCTGCCGCAGCATCGCCGCGGCTCGACCTACCCCCAACCTCCCCGCAAGATGATTTCCACACATCCTACACGTGATGACATTAATCTCAAGTTGATGTTTTAAACTCCCTGCAACACGTAGGTGGAGAATTTTAAGAGGTTTTTTTGTTTTCCTCAATAACTCTCCTAAAGTAAAAAAACCCAACCAAACAGACAAAAAACCCCCCACAAAAAAAGTCATAATTTAAATGCAAAGAAAGATGTGCCAAAGTTAGGGGTGCTTCTCCGAGGCTGGGTAGGTGAGGAACAGCTCCCAGATAATACAGGCTGCAAAGTATGATTTTCCAGCCCTGGTACCTCACTGCTTTCAAACAACATTATCATCGTCAGCACTAATCCGGTGTAAACAGGGAGAAGGTATCACTTCGGCAGTGAAGCCCGCTGGTGTGCAGGGGAGGAGATGGGGATTTGTGGGACAGGGCTCTGTGCCTGCTCCCAAAGGACAGCCCCGAAATCCCACGCCTCTGGCTCCCAGGAAGGCACCAGCAGCTGCCTGGTGACCATCTACGAAATTAAAAACCAGCTAAAACGAAACTGAAAATTAAAATAAACCATTC
Organism: Fulmarus glacialis; assembly: GCF_000690835.1. Lineage (NCBI taxonomy): Eukaryota > Metazoa > Chordata > Aves > Procellariiformes > Procellariidae > Fulmarus > Fulmarus glacialis. The sequence goes on from NW_009229915.1 coordinate 13,158, forward strand.
TGCAAGGCTGTAAGTGCAAAAAACCCGGTAGCTGTAACCACTGCAAGCCTTACTCCTCTTTCATTCACACAGATAAAGTAAAAAACCTTCAAAAGCCCCCAGAAACATCAGCCTGCAACTGAACTTCTATTAAAAACAAATAGCCGAGGCTATTCAATAGCTGCCAAGGCAAACAGGGCTCCGCTTTGTACTGCTGCATTGCACACGAACAGCCCGCTCCGCTAACAAACAGACTGCGCATCAGCCAGGTGTTTGCCTTCTTCCGACTGAACCTGGAGAAATTCAAATCTACTGTCTAAAAGTTAATAAAAAACGGCTATATTGGGCCAGCACAGAAAATAGGAACGCTACCATATGTGGGCTTCGCTCGCCGCCCAGGCAGGGAGGCAGCCAGCGTCGCACCCCCATCAACCTTCCAAAGACAGACGGATTTTTGGCAAAAGTCTCTCTAACTAGAGCGAGTTTGGGGCATGAAAATAGTTTAAAGTCGCTGGTTTGGGGAGGAGCTCTGCCTTCCCCTCCTTTCCACTTTTCCCCTCTGGGATCCCGGCGGCGGGTGGGGATCCCCAGCACAAGTGCTGGGTACATCACATCTTATACCACCTACAGCCTCAACACCAGCATTTAGGGAAGGGTATTTCCACACACAACCATGTTTTTCCACCTTTAACTGCTTCAGACCCTGTGATGGGGGTTCAAGAAGAATAAACACCCGATTTAACCCGTAATTTTTTTCTAAAGTGTCTTTAAAACTTGAATAAAGCCAATGAATCGTGCAGAAAGTTTCTGCCTTGGCAGAGAAACCCCAATGGCTGCATTGAGGCACCAGTTTGAGATGCCCAAGGGTACACTTTAAACGGGGGCTCACTCCAAGGAGGCATTTTGCAGACCTGCATCACACGCAGTTGTTGAGTTTTGCCATATTTTCCATCCTTTCTACCCCCAAAAAACCCAACCCTGTTGGGGTTTTGCTTCAGCCGCTACACCCCATCGATCATTTCGGGTGCAAGGCAATCGGCAGGTTTTGCTGCTTCGCTCGTATATTGGTTTAAATCCTCAACGCCACCACTTCAGCCACCACGTTGGCACTGTAGGGATTTTAACTGGCGGGTACCGCCAGCCCCAATCCAAAGCATTTCCCAAATTCCCAGGGTTTGGGTGGGGCCTTTGACTTGGTGGTTGTCGGTTTTGAGCTAAAGCCGTTTATCCCTTCCCTCCTTTAGCATGGAGAAACATGCTGCCAGCGGACTAGAGCTGGAAAAACCCACACCAGCTCAGCGGGAAGAAAACCCACACCAGCTCAGCGGGAAGGGTTTGGATGCCTGCAAAAAGGGGGGGGGTATTTCCCCCTCCCCCCCAGACTAGAGGTTGCTGCTGCAACCTGCTCAGCTGCCTGGCCTCGGGACCTCTGAACAAATTCATGCAAAATTGTTGGGGATGTTCTTCGGGTCCGGTTTTGCCAGCCCAGCTCCAATCCGGAGCGCACAAGACATCACCGAAGCATCACGATGCAAGGTGGGAGCCTGTCGCGCTCCCCGGAGCAGCTCTGGGCTGGACATACTAACCACATCCCCTGCTTTTGAACCCACAAACCCAAGAGTTAAAGAGCTTCTTGCTGTTTCTGTTGCAAACGCTTCACTTCCCGAACACCCATTTTCACGTGCGTCATCCTCAGTAGCTCAAAACCTCAGTTTTCCCGTGCCCGCGGGCAGGATCGGCCCTCAAAACACACCCTAAAAAGGCTTTACGCGTGTCTTTGGATTTGAGAAGTGGTGAAATGTCCCCCGCCCTGTGCCCACCCTGGGCTATGAGGGGAGCCGCGCTGCCGGCTCAGGGACAGCATCGCCCTGTGCCACGCAGCGCAGAACGCAAGGGTCAAACATAATCTTCTCTTGCATTCATGAAAAAAATACTTTCCCCACCAGTGTCGGGTCTGTCGGTTAGGCAGCAGTTCCAGCAGGTCTGAAGAAGTCCCCCTTGCATCTCAGGACACGGCTGGAGATGCTCCTGCAAGCCGAAGCCCTGAGCCTCTTTGCAAGCCCGAGCTCGGTCATGGGTTACTGCTCAAACAACGTATTGGAAAACACGGGTCCTAATGTGGTGTTGTGGTCCTCACGTATCTTCTGGGATGGTTTTGCCATCCATGCCTGAGTTTACATTAATTGCCTCAAACCTGCTATTGGCTCTCTCAAAGGAAAACCAAATGTTTCTACCAGTTCGTTTCCTTGCCAAGTCACACGGCCAACACTAAGCACATTTAAATATACCATTTACTGAAATGAGACCACCTGAAATATAATAAAGCCAATTTACTTGCCTAATCAAGAAAAAGGTGGTTTTATGTGCCATTAGGTGCCTCTGGCCCCAGTACTACCTGTTCAGCACGATGAAAACATCAGGCCTGGAGACAACCATTGCTAAAAGATGACGCAAGGAAGTTTTTGCCAATTTGGGTGTGACCAGTCATCCATGGAAGTTCCCAGAGTGACCAAACTCCCCCCAAAAAGGTGCAAAAAAAGCCTGGAGAAGAGAGTTACAGAGAAATTTCCACTCTGGAAAAGCTTCTCCGTAGCAAACATCTGGTTCGGGGTTCTGGAAAAATGCAGGTACCACCTCCCGCAGAAGAAGAAATGACCTTCCCTAACGTAACCACGGCTGCTCCCATCAGCCACATGGCTGGCTGAACATCGCAGAGCTTCTGGCTTGACTGACATGTTGCAGCAGTGATTTCAAAACTTAATTAAGCCATATAAAATACCTTCAGTACATTGGAGATGCAACAGATGGATAAAAAAAAAGGAGAGAAACTTGTTCTTGTGCACGGATGTTTACCTTAATGACATGCCCAGTGCATTTCTGAGTACTGGTGAGTTATTTGACAACCAAAGGGAACATCTAAATACCTCTCATATCTACAGCCTTTGGAGAGACCTTTCCAGCACCCGGCGGGACCTTTCCAGCAGCAGTTTCGGTCCCAGATCTAGTGCTGACACGCAATACAGTTTTGCTGCAGGATATTTTTGTCAATTCAAAGCCGGGGGATTTTAGTCCCCATCCCCAACACCTACTTTCCACCCGTGTGAGCGAGGCCAAGCACAGCAAAACCATCCCAGCACCTTGCG
>NW_009229915.1:16341-17908 GCF_000690835.1 Fulmarus glacialis
ACCACTTCTGGTGGTCGAGACGCCACGTGGCACGTGGTCCGTTCTCCTTCCAGCGAGGGCTGGTTTCTTGAGACAGTGTCTGCACTTAGTTTTTTTAGGTATCGTCGTGATTTTTAAGCATCCAGTGAAAAACATGCACTTTTTCTCCCCATCTACCAGGAGAACGAGAAAATATTCTGTATTGGGTTCAGAACAAACTAGTACAAATTGCAGAACCTGCACCATTCCCAAGGAGCCAAATTCTCTTCTTTCCAAAGAAGAGGATCCAAAAACATCAGCCGAGCCGGGTCCATCCCGCCGGCCGTGGGGGATGCCGCTCCGCACCCCGCGGGTGCCGGGGCTGCCCGTGGACACCGGCACAGCCCAGCTCCACCCTCAGCTTCCAGCACAGTGTCCAACATTTTGGTGAGACAAGTGATTTAAATCATTGTAATAATAACAAAAACCCTTTAACGTGTTTACTGCAGGGAACTATAGGTATTTTGTGCGGGTTTAAAAGTTTCAGATCAAATTAAGCTAAGCCATTCTTATATTAAAATAAAGCACCTCTGCAAGGTGTCAGTGTTTCAGTAGGATATTCGTCACAAAAGTTTCACTCTTCCACAAATAGAGCCAGTTTCCAACTGTTTAAAAATTCATCAGAAGGCACTAATTATTTCTTCTAATGCTATTTTCTCGCTTCCATTCTAGGTTCCCGTACGCATTAGCTAGTTGGGGAACAACACGTTAAGCAGTTTAGTAAGTCACAAATAATGGGGAAACTTCTTATGGCTCTTTTTTTTTTTTTAAATGCAAGACTATTTTCACGAAAGGCGATTCCGCCTCCGCGGGAAGCCGATGAGCCGGCTGCCCCAACCCCGTGCCGCGCCCCAGTGCGGGGCAGGACACCCGGCCAGCCCCTTGTCTGGGCCAAGGCAAAAATCCTCAAGGAAGAAAAAACCAACAAAAAAACCCCAAACAAACAAAAAACCCAACAGCCTTCCCCCCAGCCAGCCTCCAAACCAGTTAAATAACACAAACCAAGAATTACAGCAGGCCAACTTCAATGCATCTACATTAATTCCTCCACAAACGTAGGCACTTTCGAGAGAAGCCGCGTTGCTAATGCCATCCTCTCTAAAATTACCTGTTCTTGCACAGGCTGTGTGCCCGGTTCCCAGTGTGTCAGCATGGCCATGGCCTAAAATGAAAATCTCTTTTGGCTGTGGCTTTATCATCGATATTAGAGAAGCCATTGAAGGCATTTCCTCACATCAAAGGACACCGCCACTCCTTCCCTTAACACCAAAGAATCAAAAAAGAGCAAGCAGCAATTCCGATGCGTTCACACGTGGCCATTGCAGCACCTGAATTTCCAAGGTTAGGCAAATATTTTAAGTCAATACAAGAAGTCTCGGTTACGTGGAGCCCGACGCCTTTCTCGGTTGATTTGGTCGGGGTGACAGACGGAGATTTGCGGGGACGCACCGACAGGCAGCCCAATTTCTGCCTGTCATCCCGGGGAAGGCCGGGCAGCTGCCTGGTTAGCATGCCGGCAGCGCCGCGAGCCCGGCGCTGGATGCGGCTC
>NW_009229915.1:17920-18945 GCF_000690835.1 Fulmarus glacialis
AGGCCAGTCCTTCTGCCTCAGCCAAACGGCCATTAGAAAGAAAAAAAAAAATTTTTATCTTGTTGGCCCAGAAGTATCTATTCTGGTGAAAAAAAAAAGTCTTCCTTTCGTGGCATATTACTCCAGAAGGCATAAAAAAAAAAAAAAAAGGAGCTTTAAGGAGCTCTTTACATATGGTTGAGACAAATGACATAGGTTAAAATTTCTTTAAGAAATGCCCAGGGGCTTTTCCCACACACCATCAGACGCACAGTCTCACAACGCTCCCTGAAGTATCTTATGCCTGGAGCCCATATTTCCTTCTCGTTTCCTTTTTTATTCCAGTAAGCCTCAATCCAACATCCCCCCTCCTCACCCTCGGAGCCTGCATCTCCAAACCGGTGACACTACATGGCAAAAATTACCTTCAGTTCCAATATCCTCAGTCCCCACTGAAAAGATGCTCATCCACACAGCTGCACCGCAAAACCACAGACCCCCATCTCCCAGCGACAGGCTTCGCAGCCCCCGCTCCGCGCGTACAGATAACACTGAAATTCATCCTCTTTGCATCACGCCAGGCTGAGAAAGTGGGTTTCCAAGCAGAGGATAAAATAATGCTTAAAGGACCTTAATGCCAACAGACCCACAGTGGCCCAGGCTCCCTCTCCCTGCCCGGGCTGCCGCCTCGCCAGCCGGGCGCCAGCGGGAGGAGCCGGCGGCTCTGCCGGTTCACCGGGCGTTTGCATACCCCGAACTGCCTGCACGGGGCTGGAATTGCAAATAATCTGATGGGCTTGATATTATATCACCATCCGCCAGCTCGCCGGCAGTGGGCAGGGTGCTTCGGCTTGATTGGGATTAGGGGGAGGGGGAGGATTTTTTTTTTATTATTATTATTGTTTTATTTTTTTTTAAAAAAGGAAAAGGATTCACGCACACAGGCTCAGTGCATCCTCCTTCCTCCACCGTTGCTTTTAAAACTCTAGCGATCCCGAAAGACATGCTCAGATCATCACCTACCTTCCATCATGGTGGCAGAATTG
>NW_009229915.1:18980-19189 GCF_000690835.1 Fulmarus glacialis
AAAAATACAGGAGAATACAATCCCGGTTACCAGATGCTTAACGTAAGCCCTTCAATCAAACGCCTCTGATCCCCAGCTCGCTTAGCTGCCAGAATAACAAGGAGAGGAAAAAAAAAAAAATCAGGTGCTGAGGCTAAGGGCAGGCCATGGATGCTGCTGTGCCTGTATCACCTCCAGGATCACCGGAGGATGCTGAGAGAAAGGGAGGA
>NW_009229916.1:0-5617 GCF_000690835.1 Fulmarus glacialis
ATCCCAGCCGAAACCAGGACACCCTGTCACTTAAGCTGGTTTCTAAGTGCATGATTTAGGCTTTTATTTTTAAAAACAACCCACCAGATGAAAAGATATAAAAGAAAAAAACATCTTTTCTGTACACCATTGGTTCAGTATCCTTCTGTTACTACCAGTCAGTGTAGCAATGTGAGACTTCTTCTTCCTCACATGACTATCAGTGTCTTCTAGGAGGAAGGCTGGATTGCAGGAACATCTGGAAAGGAAAGGACAAGCAACTGAAGGTAGCAGAGGAGAAAAAAAGAAGCTGCACTTAAAGTTTTTCATTCCAAAGTGGAAACAGGTCATCGTATTTTTCCGTGATGATACAAATCTCAGGCCTCATGTCATACTATCAAAAGTAGTATTACCCACTGTCACATAAGCAAGAACCCAGACAGCTAGTAAACAATTTACTATAACAGCAGTTTGAAAACTCATATTCATTCGTCAAGTTTCTGTTTGCGTTCCATTGCATTAGGTACGAGGTAATTAGAAAAGGTATTGCTGATATACCTTGGAAAGTATGCAGAGATCTGCAATGAGGGACAGAAAAGAAAAAACAATGAGCCTTTTAGTACAAAGTAACAGGTTTCACTTTTTGCTTTAGCAGTAACTTTCTCCTTTGTCTAAAATCACATATAAAAGAACTTTCTCCTACAAATCCTAATGTGGGTTTCTATCTGCATCCCTTATTAATCATTCTCACAAAATTTAACACTTAATGATCCATTTCAAAAGCTGATTGAGCTTACAATGACGTGACATGACGTGCTGTTTTGGGGATTTTCATTTGTAGTGGCCTAGCTTTTTGTTAAGTACCCAGTATTAGAAGAGAAGTAGCACCTTAAGGATAGAGCTTGTACTAGCAGCTGTTGTGCTAGCGGCTTGTAGAGTTAGTTTAGATAAAACAAATGAGTAAAGCTTATATTTAATAATTACTTAAGGATTTCTGGAATTTTAATTATGCCAGTTAATTGGGCAAGTTAGTTAAATTGCTGAATAATGATCTATGCAAACAATATTTTACAAATGCAGCAAAGAAAGTTTAGCAGATCATGAAATAAATTAAAAATAAACAGAAAGGCTAGGAAGTCAGTATCAGTACACTTACAAGGTAAATATTTGAAATAAAGAAGGTGAAAATTTAAAAGTGGGTCAAAATGTAACAATGGGTAGAAATTTCAGAAGACATAGACTGAAGTTGGCATTTCAACAGCTTGACAACTGAGCAGAAAAATGACATCTTACCCCAAGTAGTCTGTGCAAGTTTAATCATAGAACAACTAAATGAGAGCCATAATCACCTTCTGCATCATGAGAATGAGAAACAGATGATGGAGCTGAAGGTCAAAATTACTTTGGAACATAAATCAATGGGAGTTTTGCATATGGTTCTGTCATTCATTCCCATGCACCTAAAACTCAGTGCAAGTTTTAAGTGCCCGAAGAATGCAAAAAAAGGGATAATAATCGAGGTATTAAAGGGCTATCTGGAAAATGATCTGGAAAAACTACCTTAGCACACAGAAAAAAATGCTGTTGTAATATTGAGAATCTAATGCTCAGAAAACAAATTGTAGAATTAAAGTATTATATAGTGTTGAGTTTGGGTTGGGTTTTTTTCCATTTTGAGCTTTGAACGATACAACAAAGGGAAAATAAATCATTTTATACCTTCATCAAAAAGGCAAAGTTTAACAAGAAATTGTAATGAAGATGATCAAAATGAAGAGGACTATTGTGTGGACAGACTTTTCTTTCATACAGATGTAATGCAGTCAGAATACAAAGGGTTCCGGTTTAAATGCATCAGCAAAATTTTATACAATGTTCCTTGATAAACATAGAAATAACATCAGAAAATGTCAAGAACACATATTTCAGGAATGTATATAAAAATTATACCTGTGTGTCAAGCAGAACTTAGACTCATGTTTCTTTCTGTTTTCTTTGTAAAAAACAGATATAACACCCCTAACACACTTTATGAAGCTGTGTCAATTTTGAATTGTTTGCTTTGGAAGAAAATCCATTCCCTAGAAAAAAATCTAATATCAGTGTTTCTTAAGTTTCTGAATTTTCTGAATACTTTTCAGTTTGGAAGTACTTTTGTCTTAAAAATATACATTAGTATCAGAAATAGTCAGAGTTATAGATATGAAAACTTAAGTGAAAGATTTTCATTGAAATGAACAAAAGGATATCAATTTTCAGGATATGAACTATGGATATGAGACAAGTGTGGGGTTTAGCAGAATTAAGGGAAACATGCCCCTTTTGTCAGTACGAACAACATGAACAGATTACTGCTGTAATGCATAAGAGACAGCGCTGTTGGCTGAGGAAGATGCCCAGAGACAGAGAGACCAGATGGGATTCAGGAGAATCCTTCCAGCCCTAGAGAAAAAGGGTGAAAGCATGACAAGATAATTAAGAACAACAGATTGCTCAAAGATCGGTTCTGTGAGAGAAGGTTGGCAATTGTGTGATCACTGAAGGCCTTCAGAGATTTGGGGCAGCAGGGGAGGGAAAGAAAAAAAAGTTTTCACCGGAGTACGTGGATTCGCAACCTCTCTGGAATTGAGAATGATCCCTCTGATACCAGATTTAAGTGAAATAAAGAGATCAATAGACTAGGAGAAACTCACATTACTACTTCTCGGTTTTTAATGCTGAAAGAAGGAAGTTAGGTGAAACGGCAGCCAAAGATACCCAAGCAACATGAACAACAAAACATGGAGAAAACACCAAGACCAATTATTGTGCAGATTTTGCACTTAGTGGAAGATCCTTCCTTGGCTGTGGCAGAGTGCTCTGGCCACCAACTCCTCCCTAACCCAAGGAAGCACTTGCTGTCTTCCCTGATCTCGTGCAAAAGCAAAGAAACGTGAAAGTCAAGAGATTCAAGACATGTCAGTTCCCACCCACTCTGAAAACAGAACATGCTAGAAAACCTCCAACACTTTCCCAGGATGTGAATTTCCCAGCAAACTCCTCTCTAAGGTGTCGCACCATGATCCTGTTGCCCACTCTGATGTTTCCTGGAATGTCTGCAGAGGACATGGTGCTGCCAGGCATTTCTCTGATATTTCATGTCTGTGTCTCTCTCCAATAGTTCACTCATACCACGCTCCTCTTTTTTGAAGCTTTGATTAGGTCATACATATCAAGTCTTACACATATATCTATATTTGTGTACATACATATACACATATATATAATCAGATTGAGTGCAAAATTACTCGAAATAGTATTAGGCATGATGTGGAATTTTGCCTAACTCCACATTTTTGAAATTACCAATCTAAACGATGAGATGTGAGATTTTTTTCTTGCATACCTTCAGCAATAAATATGTAACTTAACAGAGCTAATATTTAAATTCAGAATTGGAATTACTGTGCATTGGGTGTTTTCTGTCAAACTCTATATTTTATAAAAGCCCTACATCTACCCAACATCTACCCAAGTAACAGTGTGTTGGGTTGCCAAATGCCCACCACTCCCCATCACTGCCCACATCCTCAGCAGGACTGGGGGAGAAAATAAGATAAAAAAGCTCATGGGTCAAGATAATAACAAGGAGATCACTCACTAAACCATCACGAGCAAAACAGACTTGACTTCAGGAAGATTTATTTAATTTATTGCCAGTCAAAAATAGAGTAGGATAGTGAGAAACAAAAACAAAACTATCCTCCGGCTACCAAAATCTTGCCACGTAAACCCAATACAAACATTAATGTCATTTCAATGTCCCAAACTGTTAGGCATCACACAAACTGTTATATTTTATCCAATGTTGAACATTTTTAGTCATGTCATAACATGCTTTATTTCCTACAATAAGGTCCCTCCTCTGGACCCACTTGAACAAGTCCATGTCTTTCTTGTGCTGGAGACCCCAGAGTCGGATGCAGTACTGCAGGTGGAGCAGCGTAGAGGGGGAGAATCACCTCCCTCAACCTGCTGGCCATGCTTCTTTCTATGCAGCCCAGGATCATCTTCCTCATCCTTGATCATCTGCCTTATCCTTCTTCTCAAAAACTGATTATTTAATTGGTTATTTAATTTAATTCTGACTTTTTGTCCATCATCCCTGAGATTGAGTAGACTGGTTCTGTGGCTGCTTATCACTGTCCTTTGGGTGAAGTTATAAAAATAAGAGCAAACTCTCTTTGATTAATGGTGGAATGTCTGAATGTTTCTGCCTATATAAAATCAAGCTTATATATGTAAGCAAATAAAATTACAATTATATATATTGAAATTTCTGTCCATAAAGATTCCTAAATTTACTTCATAAATTTATGTATGGAATAGTAGCAATATGTATTTGTCTATTGACAAGGAAAACAAGCCACAGAATGTAGAAAAAAAACTGGGCAGGAGACTGATAAAAATTGTTAGTACCTGAGCTATTGTAATGTATAGAAAGGATCTCAAAGAGAAGAAAGTTATCCTCTCACCAAAAATATTCATGAGATCTGAAAAATATTCAATAGACAGGTTTCACAACTATTATCACGTAACAGCTTATGCCCATCATTACTTGTACCATAATAAAACTTTTGGTGCTGAAACACCTTTTGTTTTATTTGAATAGCAGGTATAAGAGGTAAAGTGTGGTGTGTTTTGAATCCCACATACATTCTGAATTGGTGGTACAGCTTCCTAGAAGACATTTCCATTCATGTGGATGTTGCAAAAAAAACCCAGATAACAGAACACATTTTCATCCTCTCTTGCGTCTCCCCACCCAACTCCAGCTCCTGGCACAACCTATTACACACATGAGGACACACATCTCTCCAATTGTTTTATATCCACCCAATCAATCATTTTCTTGCCTTACAGCAACATGTTCAGTTCAAACTTCTTTTTTTTTCACTCAGGAAAAGCTAACTGTCTAAACAAAAAATATGCATCACTTTCATATCATGTAGGTGCACAACCAAGCAGAGGCAATGGACATCTCAACATTATTATCAGTCACCAGTGACAGAGGGATATAACAGCAGACTCCTATAATCATGAAAAAAAGACGGAAAATATTTTACAGGGACAATTTCATAGGTTGCTCAGACACATATTGAAAGAAAAGTACAGAAAGAGATTAACTATTGCAAAACACTTAACCTTTAATGGAAAAGTATGAACACAAAGGAATAGGAAGTAGGTCATGACAGAGTAAACTGATTTTTCTGCACATACATATTACTGAATACTTGTATCACACAATTTGGTATGTGATAATTTTTCTTAATCTTTTTAACAGGAAATCCCTGGCAAAAAGAAAGGCCAGAAACACATTTCTGAAAGCATCTTATTAATGTAGATTCCTACCTAATTTCATGGGAAATTCAGATTTTCAAAGAAAAATGGAGCTCTGGAGCAGCACTTTCAATATAGCAAGAGTAAAAAAACCCCTACAATATTGAAGAGAGGGTTTAAACAGTTTACAAAAAGAGCTCTAAGACAGCAGCTCTATGGCAGAAAAGGGCTGGACTGTGTAACATGGCCCATATATTTTGTCCCATGTTTCTTCCCACAGATACCAAGGCAAATAATGGGGAAGAGGCACATGAAGCTC
>NW_009229916.1:5630-12616 GCF_000690835.1 Fulmarus glacialis
TCCCTAACAGGAAACAGAGACGCAGCTGGATTCAGCAACTAGAACAAGAAGATCGAAATTGCTCAGTCCCACAGTTCATATGTAGTCTAAGATGTTCATGGTTCCCTAATAGAATTTTTTTTTTTTTTTTTAAAGCAGTCTCAGAGCAACTTTCCTAGTTACATTCTTCCTTCTCTGATCTGATGTCTTGGATCTTGACTATATGGTCCATTATGCCCTTAGGCCTGAACCTTGCATTAATTGGAAAGGAAATTACTTCTATCCAGAGAAAGAAAAAGAGTTTCTGCAGAGCTGTGAAAGCATTCTGCACATTTTTTGCTACATATTACTCTTCTCCAGACAAATGATGCTTTTCCTGTCTCCAAAAAAACTCAGATATTTGCAGCTAGGCATATAAATCACCTTTAGATAAGTACAGTTTCATAATTATAGATCTAAATGTACAGTTTAAGCAACTCTGCGAGAAGATGAAAACTAAAATTTAAGGTTTAGTAAATTCTTAGTGTCAAAGTCATGCTAGATGTGAGCAATTTGATCTGCCTTTCAAGTATTGGTGACAGTGAGAGTAAAGTAATACGTAAGTAGCTCAGTAAATCTTTAAGCTTTGCCCTCAAAATAATTTGAAAGCAGAGCTCAGAACAGGACTTCATTGAAGGGGATAGCCGCTAAATGTAGAAAATGGAGCGGTTAAAACAAGGAGCTTTTTAGGGAGATCTTTGCTTCTCATGTCTCTCAAGCACCTCATTTGCCAGCAGCAGACCATCTCCTGCTTGGTCTTTCTGTACAAAGAGCAACCACCAGCCCCAAAGTTTTGATTGGAGGGATATGATTTGGGCTTTGGCTAGAGAAGCCAAAGCTCCATAGTGGGGGAGGAGGAAAAAACCTTTTGGGATAACTTTCTTCTTAGGGCAAGATAATTATGACAGAGGAAAGCAGAGAAAACATTTTGTGACCTTGCCTGTGTAAAACACTGAGAGAGAAAGAGGAAAGAGTCCGCAGAGAAAGAGTAACATTAGAGAACCATATCTCCTGGTGGGACAAGGCTCTTCAGCTCTTAAGGACAGGGACTGTGGGCAATAAATGCACATAAAGAATGTCCTCATAATCTGTGTAAAGAGCTCAAGCTGAGGCTGCAGACACAGGAAGCATTGGACGATGCTTGCAACCAGACTCTGTATCTCTGAAGAAGACAACACAAGGAGTGGGTGGAGAGGGCTGGCAATTGTGTGAGGAGTTTAGATGGAAGGAGAGAAGCCAAATCTATTTTTTGACTACTGGAGCATGAAGGCATGGTGGATTACTGCTACAGTGTTTGTGAGCACTGTGATGGAACTAGTGCTGAGCCAGATGGGCACAGATGGCTTCATGCACTTCTCCACTTTTTCTATTACCACATCCTGGGACGACAGTGACAGCAGGAGCTGGAGAATCTGACCCTCTTGTGGCCACTCTGCTGGAACAGCCTGCCCATGCCTTCACACAGGCTGTACAAGGCTCATCAGTCAGCAATGATCAACACCGATGGCACTGCCACTCTAACACCGATGGCACTGCTGCTCTAAGGTGTTCTGTTTGGTGAAGTTTGCCACCTCGCAGCAGGCCAACGGAATGCATGACCCAGGATAACCTGCAGGGCCTCACTGAAAGGAGCACATGGTGCATAACTGTTGTAAAATGTCTGGGTGACCCACGCCTGAAATGGGTAATCAGCATCTGCCATGAGGCAGAGACACTCAGACCCATGCAGGCTGAGAATCTTGGGTGCTGGACAGTGGAGAACTCAAAGTCTTTGCTATCATGAAAGCTGCGGGCATAGACTGTCGCAGTGTCCATGAAGCTTATCCAGTGCCCTGCAAAGCTGCAGGGCAAAAGGAGTGGTAACTTTTAGGGTTCATAAGCTGACAGGAGACCTGTAAAGAACACCAGATAGGAGCATATGTCCCCTAGAAGGCTCCTATGCACTCGTGGCTGCTGTCCTGGGAAAAGGCTCGCACATTTTCCTTGACTTTGTTCATGAAACCTGGTCATGGGTGACTGATCTCACTCTTCACCCTCAGGACACAGAGGGTCAGCATCGTGTTGCCAACTGACTTTCCAGATCTTGTGAGAGTTAGAGATTTGTGTGGGACAGCAAGCAAAGAGGGCCATGGGTATGATATGTCCCAATGGTCACATTGCGAGTAAAGATGATCCTGTTTCGGTGGACAATACGTTTGCTGTATGGGATAGTATTGCCCCAGCTGACTCCAAGCCATTGCTGTTGAAATAGCCAAGTACCTTTTTTCTGCCTCTGCCATCTTTCCAGAAAACAGTATAAAAGAACATCAACCAGAGATTGCTAGTGAAAATCGTAGCTGCCTTCATGGAAGAGGTGATTATATCAATAACTATTCTTTCTCATTTGCCGTGAGTTTGAAGTAATGAAATACCTTATTTTCTAGAAATCACTCTCTTTAGTGTTTGACACAGTCTCTGGAAATATAATTTCTGAATAACATTGCAGTTTTGAACCTAGATGTATGTAATACATTTTGGAGTCAGATCAGACTATTATGAGTCAGACTGGATCCCCTGCTTTATAAATTTCATATAACGCTTTTTTTTTTTTTGCAGTTTATTTGGGTTTTGTTTTTTTTTTTCTTCCTTCCTCCCTGCCCACCCCAGTATTTATCCCATGGCATCTACTTGGTACTCAGGCCGTCTTTCAAGGAATTTACCCAATCTTGATCTAAAGCATTCAAGTGGTGGAATCCCACTGCATTGCCAATGAAAGCTATTGATCAGTTAATGAACCTTGTTCTTAAAAACTTCGCAGTTTATTTCTCTAAAAAATAATCTCTTTTTTTTCTTTCAAAAGTAGATCCCGTTATTTTTTCTATAATATCAAAGTAGACCCTAATACCAAAAGACCCTTCTGCATTTAGGTATGTAATGACCAAATCAAGTAAGATTTTAACTTTCTCTGTGGTAAACAAAATGGATTGAAGTTTCTTGAGTCTCTCATTATATGATATTTTCTCCTGACCCCAAATCATTATTGTAGCTCTTTCCTGAATCCTCTAATTTGTTATCATTCTTTTTGAAGATTGTGCAATTTTGTGGTAAGGACCTCATTAATCCCATATTTATTACAACTTTACTCCTATTCAATATTACTGTGTCTATATTTTGGCACGGTTGCTTCTGGTAACAGTGCAGAACTCAGCCATAGTTCTGAAGGCTGCAGAAACTGCCTACTCTTTGACATAAACAGCACCTTTATGCCACCTAACAAAACTAGTTTCCTATTTTCTTTTTTTTGTTTTCTTTGTTTAATATTTTGGTTTGGATTTAGGTTTTTTGGGGGGAGGGTTACATTTTTTAGTGCTTTCTAGTTAAGAAAATAGTAATAAATATAGAAGGAGGAAAACAACTAGAGGATATCAACTCTTATTTGCCTTGCTACTGCACATTCTGACTGAAGTGAAAACATTATTCTTTTATCACATAAGCATTTCAATCTTCTCTTAAAAGATACACTAAAAATATAAATCACATTCTCTTCACCTACCTTTAGTCTTATCAAAGTGCAGTACTCTCATCACAGCAGCACTGCATTGATGACAAAAAATTTGAGCAAGAAAAGGCCACTATCTTTCAAAGTTACTTTCTGATTTTCTGTGTCATTGTAGAAAAATGAATGAAACACCATTAGTAAAATATGGCAAAGAAGCACAGTGACCAAAACAAAACGCTTTCCTTGAGCAACAATCCATACCCTGGCAAGAACCATTTAGCTGCTTTTTGTGCAAAGAGAACTAAACTGTGATTTTTTGCTTTATATCAAGAATGTCAAAAAGATTAAAAACTTGACTTGACCCAAGACCTTGAGCAGAAAAGAGTCTCATTTATTCTTTCCTGCCTGGTGTTTCACTGTTTTTATGTTCTGCCTTTGGGCACTGAGTAAAAATAAAAGATTTGTCCACTTGTGTGTCAGCGCTGGCACACAGATGACAAGACCGAGAAAACCACAACCAGAGAGGACACGAGAATGTCTGGTTTGTTTCTTCTTTTAAAGCCCTATATGACTTTTGCCAAGGAATATAGGATATGGTGTCTTGGTATAAATTATGGGAGGATATGTAAGATGGGTCTTAAAGTTTCGTTGTTTGCTATTTTAGTTCTTAGGAAACAAATTACTTTTCATTTACCATTCTGGCTGAAGTTCTTCTGTATGACCTGAGCTTTTGCTTAGAAGGAGCCTGGATACGCAAAAGCTTTCTATTGCTGATAGATAAGATAGAGTATAGAACATAAACATTAATTACACAAGATCGTATACAACTAATCAACATAGTCTTACTCCAGAATATGTTTCAGATTTTCCACATAGATATTCAATCCTTCCAGCTAATTAAAAGGCAAAAATGTTCAGACTGCTGAGACAGAAAACCTGCAAACATATTCATTTGTGTTTCAAAAAAGGACAAGCACAGCCTGACTGAGAGGTGTGAAAATACAATTCGCCAGCTAAGTGAAGATCCAGTTATACCTGTGCGAACTAGTAACCCTTTCGGATTATATTTGTAGTTAATAGCATTTCAGTGGGGAAATCATCAGTCCTTTACAGACCTTGGCTATCTCACAGCATGTGTCTAATTCAAACTATCATGACATCCCAGTGTAATTTACACTTTTTCATGGGAATTCTTCAAAATGTGACTGAGATATTTATAAATACACACACAGACATGCATCTATATAAATGTAAACTAAAGAAGAATGTACTGTGTGGCTCTTATTTTAACTATTGTATACATTTCTAACACTTTCTAATTAGTGACAAAGAATAAATAAAATAATAAAAATAATAATTGATAAATATGTATAGCTGTATGCAATATATAATAAATAATACTATAAATGATAAAATAATAACTAATAACAGGACAATAATAAAATAAGGTAAAATAAAATTCTGAAGTCCTAACTTGCAATTTTTAAAGTATTTTATTATTTTGCAGCATATAACAGAATTCAAAATTTCTTCTAGATTTTTAGAGTAATCTAGAAAAATGCAATTAAATGGGTGAAAATAACTATTTTAAAGAATCTAATATTGTCTTTTTATTTCATTGGTTTTTTTCAGCCTCTACAGTGGTGGAAAGCTCACCCCTGAAAGGAGGCCACTGAAACAAGGATGTATTACTGTATAGCTGTATCATACTAAATAACAATTTTCTGTTAGGTTCAGAATCCTGCAAAACTCACGGTAAAATATTCATTTGATACTCGGAACTGTTAATATTTTACATATTCAAGAACTGAATATACTCCAATTAGGTATTTTTAGGCAAAACTGAAGATCATATTTCTCCTTATGCTGAGAAATAGCTCACCTATTTTGAGTACTCTAAGAATAATGTTTATACATTATATGCCAAAAGGACAGACAATAGCCTTACTTAGCACAAAAACACTTTGTTCCCCAAAAGATCTTGAAAGAGGACAAAAGGACTGTGTAGCCAATGTTATGCTATAAGAGGGAAGAGCTGAGAGACAGTAGCAGTTTTATCCACTTATCATTGCACCTTGTGGGGCAAGGTAAGATGAGGTGAAGACAGAAAACGGGGAATCACTTAATGAGTAATTCAGTGAGTTTTGTTTACAACAACAGCACATCGATGAGTGGACCACAGGTTTTAAAATTTACTGTGGAAAGTGATACACAACACTTCAGTTGTCTAAATAAAATTTCAGGTTGCTTTTCATGGAGTTCTTCCAAAGTAGTTTGTGCTCAGAAAGGCAAATGTTAACTACTTTTGTTAGGTATTGTGGGAAAACAACAGAAGATTGGCAAGGAGGATTGTAAACACACTCCAGGTTCTTGCAGCTAGGGTGTCAAAAAACACATATATTGTATTAATTGTTGTTTGGCTTTGTGTGTTGGACAAGTAGAACATCTGTGTTTGGATAACATAGGCCTGTGGTAGACTTAGAGGCATCCTATCAAACATGCTTGAGATTCCTGCCCTGCTGTGGGAAAGATCAAAGCACGGTGGTAAATTACGCCTGTGCGAATCCCTGAAATACAGGCAAAAAGAGCAGGTTCGGCAATCCTGTAGCATGGACCGAGCTCTGCGGTGTCTGCGTTCCCGCTTGTGTGCCTCTGCCCGAGTGCTGCTTCAGGGATCCCCTGGTTGGTGAGGTAACGAAAGTAAATTTACTCTGCATTTCATCCATGGTTTTGTGGTTGTTCCTGCATCCTGCCTGTGCCAGGTTTGTGCCTGGATCCGGCCTGTGCCGGCTAACACATTTAGCATAGTCGGCAGGATCCAGGAGCAACAATGCCATGCCTGACAAAAAAGTTGGGGACTGGGGAGGCCATGATGGTGACTCCCCATATTCTGGGATGGCCCAGTACTGAGCGCCGGACCCCCATGGCCACTTTCCTGGCTACATGGCCTCCGCCAGAAGCATGGCCTGAAATAGATGATGGGGTGGTGGTTAGCCCCCAGACAATTGAAACAGCTATGTGCAGTTTGCCATGGAAATTGGCACTGAATTCTTCTCGCAAGGTAGTAGGGAGATTGGGATGTTTATTAGTTACCAGTCTTACAGCTCTTGATGGTGAAGTTGTTGCTTTATGGAGTAAAATGAGAAAATTGGAAAAGGAAGTCGGGACTTTACAAGATGTAAAGGCAATCACGCAAGAAGTAATTACTGCTCAAGCAGAGCGGTGCCATGGGCTGCAAGATACTGTAGAATGGTTGATAGCATGTATTGGTAATAAACAGGGGCGGGGGGTGAGCGAGCACCTGTGTGTTTAGTTGCCAGCTGGGGTTAAACCACGACAGTCCTTTCTGGCACCCAATGTGGGGCATGAAGGGTTCAAGATAGCGACAGATTTAATTAATTTAATTAATTTAATAGATTTAATTTAATTTAATTAATTTAATAGATTTAATGTGCTAGATCAAATTTATAGTTGTTATTGCTGTTTAGCT
>NW_009229917.1:0-412 GCF_000690835.1 Fulmarus glacialis
CCACTCTTCCAGCCTATCCAGGTCTTCCTTCAGGGTGGCTCTGCCTTCCGAAGTGTCCGCTTCCCCACTCGCTTTGGTATCATCTGCAAACTTCATCAGGGTACACTTGATCCCATCATCCAGATCATTTATGAAGATAGTAAACAGCATTGGGCCCAATATCGATCCCTGGGGGACCCCACTTGTGACAGGTTGCCAGTTTGAAAAGGAGCTATTTACCACCAACCTCTGGGTGCGGCCTGTCAGTCGGTTCCCCACCCACCGCACAGACCACTTGTCTAGATCGTAACACATCAGTTTTTCTAGGAGGAGGCTGTGGGAAACCCTATCGAAAGCCTTGGAGAAATCCAGGTAGACAAGCGTCCACCACTCGCCCACATTAGCCGAGCAGGTTACTTTGTCATAGAAGGCG
>NW_009229918.1:0-2339 GCF_000690835.1 Fulmarus glacialis
ACACCCGCCTCCTTGAAGCCAGCAGAACCAAGGAAAATAAGCTGGGGACAGAGAAATAAGAGAAGACGGAGGAGATGGTGAGCAGATCATTGGGTTGGGGGGAATGAATGAGGTTGCCGGGCTATTTTTTGTGAGAGATTCTTGCAGGGTATAGTACGTTTGGGATGATTTTGCATCACGATTGCAGACTAGCCGCCTTTGTCTGCTAAAGATTGCAGTTCAAGGTTTAACAGCGTTCATCAGTTTATTGTGAGATACGGAACGAGGAGTTGATGTATACGAATGGCTAAAATTGCATACGCAAGCCACACACACAAGCAACCCCTGAACAAACCAACATTGTATTAATCCTGCAATATGATGGGCAGCTCTTGTCATGGAGGGAAGTCATTGCTCAGGTTATTTGTGGCATGCATAGGAGATGAGTCTCTTTGTAGCAAAGACCAAACAAAACTAACCTTTTTCTTCACGAACGTGAAATCCATTAGACTTAAAAGTCAAAGTTAGTTGTTTTTATTCTTTTCATTTTCTCTGTAGTATTGCTGTACATTATTAAAATCCAATGTTTGCAAAAGATTAAAATATAATGTTTGCAAAACTTGATCAACTCTTTAAAATGTTCACGTTTAGGATGCAAATAGTAAAGACTGTCTTTCTCCCTTTCTCTTTTTTTTTTTTTTTTTTAAATATAGGCACTTGTTTGTGTATCTGTAAGGGGGAATTCTTATAACATGTACTTTGCTTTTTACAGTGTACTGTTGTGTCTTAGGTAGGTCACAGCACAAATGTGATTCTTGGCATGTTAAAAAAAAAAAAAACCCTAAGCAGATTTTTTTTATATCAAGTGAGGACCTGTTTTTATACTAATAATATCTTACACTAGATACAAGTTTGTGGGGAAAAAAACTGCTGTTTTGTGTTAATGGGAATGCTTTATGGTAAAAATCATGATTCTAAATGACAGAATATTGACATTGGCTGATTGTATCTTCCTGTGGATGAAGTGCTGCAGTCTGTATTAAGTACCTTAGCCCTTTAAGCTTCCATAAATGTAAACATATTTTGTTTACAAAATTGTGCAGGACTGCATGGTGCAGTAGTAAAATCTGAAATTTTAGTGGCTTTAGAAATGTTGCAAGGCACTGCAAAAGAGAAAAACTGCAGCTTCATATTAAATCTGCTGTGGAAAAAAAAAAAGATTTGTTATAATAAAGTAATACAGGATATACATTGTGACTAACTGAAAAGGCTGGATAGTTTGGAGCTTCTACAGAAAAAAATAAGTTGTGAACTATGCTGTGATCTTCATCATGCAAGATATTTGGATGGATGGCTGTTAAATTTATGTTAAGCAACATCTCTGTAAATGCTTGTCTGAAATATTTAAATTATATGCTCCATTAGGCAAATGGGTTTATCTTCCCATTGCTTGGCTAAAGGAATGTATTAGGAGGGCAAGGTTTAGAAGAACAATACAGTTTGACTGCATAGTTTCACTGCATAGTTTATCCTCATGTATTGTTCAGAGATGCATAGAATGTATTTTATTTGACATTGGTGATCTTTATAAAGTTGACTTTGCTGATTTTATGCCATAGTTGCTGTCAACATAAATAACTGAATTTCAATTAATAAAACCATAGATTTGACCTACTATTTAGCTAAAATGGATGAAAAATAGTTCCCTCCTTTGGTTTTCATCTATTAATTCAAAATCTCTGCAATGGATTTCAGTCTCAGTAATTCTTTAATATTGGAAGAACTGGTAGGAGTTACAAATAGAGAGAGATTCCCATTATATTGAGTTAGGACACTGCACTAGAAATGGCAAATTTCCTGCCTTTTGCTTATACTTCAAATTTTGTACAAACTGCAGTTTAGAGAAGATATCTTATCCTGAAGACCATCTGCATGCATATTACTGTTACATAAAACTAAGCTTCTGTATTTGATTTTATGTAATGCAACACGTTATTTCTGCAGTGCTTTTGGTGGATCTTGGTTAGTGTCAGAATTAAAACAGTGAGGAAAACCTGTTAGAATACTTGTGCTACCAGGTTTATAATTTGTTGCTCTTAATATTTAATTGTGTGGGTATAAATCATTGACACAAACATTGTAAACAAATGCTGTAGCAGCTAAGTGGGAGATAACATTTAGCTTATGTCTTTATAGTTTAACCAGAGTATGACAGTATCTTGTCTAGTGTGAGTGCGTTCTATTCCTAATAGCCATCATAGTAATCTTCAAAGCAGGAAGGTTAGGTCAAATTTTTTACTTTATTGCCTGTCTTTACAGAAGAAAGAGGAAAAAGGCTAACTCTAGGGTTTCACCAGCAT
>NW_009229918.1:2391-27974 GCF_000690835.1 Fulmarus glacialis
ACTTCATATGAGTCGCCTGGAAATTAGCATTGAGATTTCTGTTAAGATTAAAATCCACATATTTTTAGAAAAAGTGTTCTGTCCATAATGCAAAACATTTAGAATATACATGTAACTTGGCAAACATATTTTCTTCAGGAAAGGGCATTAGCAATATCATGGGTTTAAGCATTGAAATAAGAATAAGGAGATCTTGAAGTATTGTCTTAAATTCCAGGTAGGATGTGGTCTACGTGTGTGCTGAAGCAAGAAGATGAGCCACCTTCAACATCTGAAAAAAGTAGCAACCGTCTTACGTAATGAAGTGTGTTTTATTTCCCCTAGCTAACTTGTGTAAAACAAAGCCAAACCCAAAAAAATGTGGCGCAAGTTTTTTCGTCCTTGTTTGTTCTTTTCACTCCTACCCCTGCATTTCACAGGCAACCCAAAACAAGCTGTAAAGCTACTTCTGGTTCTATATGCTGAGGTTCTAGAGGTCTAGATCTTCTGTATTAGCTTAGGTAGCATTCATTTTAAGTAGTATGTAAGACAAATAACTAATTCTAGTGAATCTAATTCTTTTTATGTGTCTGCTTTTCTGCAACGTTGTAAGAATAGGCAGCTCAATTTAGTAATATCCAATCTTTTGAAAGGCTGGCAGTCAACCCTCTACCGGTCACATTTTCAAGAAGTAGCATTTTTGGTGTGTGGTGTGTAAATGGCTAATCATTTAATACTAAGCGGACAGCATCTCTGATTCGTCATTAATTTATACACACTACATCAAACAAAGTATCATGTTAGAGTCCTGATGAGACTCATTGATTGCCACTGTGTTTCAGGATAGTTTGACATTTTAACCCACCAAAATGCATGCCTTTCCTGGAATATCAGTTAATTTTGGGGATTAAAAAAATGTACAAGAGACCAAGTAGGAATGTATATATGGGTGGCATTTTTAAATATTTTAATCTCTTGTAGAGAACACTTCAATTTAGTTAATGAAGCTCATATCTAGTCACTACTCATTCCTACAAAGGACATGACTGAATATATTTTCTTACAATAGTTGTCCTTACTGGGAGCATACTGCTATTGAAACAAATGGCCTCTTTGTGAGAGTAATGAATCTTAACTAAGGCACCATTTTAACCCTGAAATGACTGGCTTTATTGTATTTTTTTAACTGATTATCAAATTCTGTGAAAGTTGATACTCTATTTATACCCTCATATTTTGCTATGTAGTTATATTTTTGTAGATAAAAATTGATAGAAATGTCACTGGTTCCAAGTAAGAGACATCTAAAGTTGGTTCTAAGATGCTGGCCACAAAGAAGTCAAGGGATCTGCTTAATCATATCTTTCAAAATCAGGCCCTCTGAGGAGTTAACTTAGAAAAACAAAATCAGCGGGTATTTCTGTAGATATCTAAATCTGTGTTTTCTCAAGTGTAAACTTTTTGCACAAGATAGTGTTTACTAGCAACAGTACACTGAGGAAAGAACCTGTGAGCCTGAGTATGTGCAGTTCTGCATCTCTCCAGATACCTCTTTGTGAAGGATCTCTTGGTCTGATTCTGTAAGTCGTAATCCTCTGCAATCAGCTGATATTAATTACCTTGAGACAAGTTGAGTGATTTTGAATATAGAGTATATTTAGAAAGAGCAGAATTGTAATATTTAGGTCACAGAGTCCAGGCTGAGTATTTCATCCAACACTTGTCTAATGGTGATAATGCTGGTGGCAGTATTACAAGATGCTAAGATCCATTAAGAACACATGGGCAGGATTGTGCTTCTCTGCTTCACTCTCCAGTTTATACTGCCCTGGGAAGACCTTTCTGTTTCTGAACTACGTGCAGTATGCTTTATCTCTACTGATATGACAGCTTTCAGTTTAGGATCTTTGTTCCATAAGGTCCTTGACTGCAATGTCAAAATCTTCTGTGCATGCTTCAGTGGATGTTGTTTATAATTATGGTTTTCCTGCATCTCAGGGCACATGCATTTTGTTTCAGAAGCTGCAACAGGGTTTCCGTGAGCTACTGTGCAGTTATATGCCAGCGCACCACTAATCTGTTAGCTTATGATTTGTAGGTCAGGGAGAAATTGAGGTATTTTGCTATCTAAGCAGTATCATCTCTTTGCTGCTTCAGTGCTTACATGACATCTCAAGTTGGCTGAAGATTAAAAGGACACTGTGAAGGTATCTTTCACAATTTCATTTTTATTATTTATTTTGTTTGCCTTATTATTGCTGTCAGAAGCCATTGGAAGCTTGAAGTCTAGTGCCTTGCCAACAGGCCTTTGTCCTCCAGAACAGTTGATGTTTGGCTGCTTACGGTTTATTTAAGAGTTGTGAAGCATTTACTGTCTTCTGAAATACATTACTGAAGAGTTACAGCTTAAATATTGCAAGCAAGTGAGAGGGAAGAAGTGAGTAAATCAGTTTGGGGCCAGTCCTGACATTGTGTAGTTATGGTAAACTCAAAATATTTCTTCTTTTCCTTAGTTCTTTCAGAATTTAATAATTTGGGAGTATAGAATTAGGCATCAGTCATTCTTGAGAGCGGACTTTCCAGGGGATTGGTATCAAGACCTGCATTCTTAATTGGATATATTTTGAATTATCTAATGAAGTAATCCCTGTAAGAATTCTTACAGGTGCAGTGATATTGACTGACTTTGAGGTGACAAGCAGTAGCTTAATTTGGAGTATTGGCCAGAAAAAAATATCTTTACAGGATCTGGGCTTTGTATCACATGTGCCTTTTTTCTCTTCTAAGCTTAAATTTTCCCCCCTCTTATTTCTGCTATCATAAAAGAATGATCATGGGGTTTTTTGTGCAGAAAAATGCTACCTTAACTTGTTGCTGTAAGAAAGGCTTTTCTTAATTGATATACATTCGTTGCAATGTAAAGTTAGTGAAACTAGAGCTACTGTTTCCAGTAATTTAATTGCCTGTTCTTCATCTGCTCTGGCGGTGTAATTTCTACCCATGAGTTGGAAGTATATCAGCACAATTCCTCCATGGGACCTTCTCATTACAGTAAACATTCTCTATTTAATTTGGGTTATGTAGTGATAAAATTTTAAGTAACTGCTGTTCAGAACAGAAGTGATCACACAGACTTTTACTGAATTGTTCCTATGGCTAAGAAACTGGATTGCAATGTTTAACTAATCAACAGTCTCCATGTCTACTGGATTCACAGCTTGATGAGAGCTGAATGTATGTAGTGATATTGGGTAGACTTATTTTTGCAGGTTTTAAATGAAAAAATAATAATCTTTTTGACAGTATGCAGAGTAGCAAAGGTTGCAGAGATTCCCCAGAGGAAAGTGAATTGCAGAGTGACTTCAAATACGGTTCATAAGGCTCAGACTCTCTTGGGGAAGGAGAATCTGAGGTGTGACACTTAAGTTGGGGTAGTTACAATAACTTCAGCCATGTCAATTAGATGACTAAGTTGGAAAGGGCAGCCACTTCTGGCTGCAGATGAAAACAGTGGATAGAGACAGACAGACTTCTCTGGAGGTTGATTCAGTCTGAGTCTGAATCAAGTGTTTTAACTGGCACTTTGAAGGAGCCTCTCTCTCTCTGCTGAGTAGCAAATATGGATGGTATATGGAGACTAGCTTCCTAAATTAAGCATGTATGTCAGGTGCTGAAAGTGAGACAGCATGAATATTATTCTTGTTATGTATACATCAAAACTTTGAAGAACTTTTCATGTGGTGGGTATTTTGATTGCTCATTGATGGGTTGAATTTTTTTAGACAACTGCTCATACACCTTGTCTATGAGGTTAATTGTACAAGGTTGAAGGGAACAAAATAATTTTTGTCATTTTGTGCAGTTGTCAGAACTTTGAAAGAATTCTGATGATGGTTGGTTGAGTTTTTTGTGATGTGTCTTGACGTAACATCACACATAGCAGTCTAGTAGAATCCATAAGCTGGCTACTGCAGAGTTTCTGTTTCTGTTTTGCCGTTCCTGGGACAGAGAAGGAAGCCTTAGACAAGACTGCCTCTGGAGAGAAAGGTGGGCATGATGGTGTTATGGTGTTATATTATGGTGTTATATTGCGTTTGTAAAGGAGAATCCCTCTAGTATCAACAGGAGATACATGGGAAATGCACTTAAAGTATCTCATAAAAACAGTGTTCTTTTAAAATGGTGTGGGGTTTTTTTAAGGAAACGCAAGTTTTATTAAATGTTGCAGTGCTTCTCTAGAATGTGTACAGAACACTGTAATTATTGATATAGACATTTTTAACACTATTCTGCTCTTTCCTTTGAGATATAATCCTAATATTCTGTTCATCTTCTACAATGGGTTAAAATAGCATAAAGATCAGATTGCTGAAAGTACGAAGTCTTTTGTCTCTCATGTCTGGATCTGTTTCTCCATTTTGATAGGCTAGTGCCAATGAGTTTTGCTGTGTGTCTCCTCTGAAGTATTTAAAAGAAAAATGCTTATACATGCTAACATTAATGAAGTGTTTAATACAATTGTGATAATAACATCTATACTTAACTTTTCAATACTTCACAAATCTTTGGCTTATGGTTAGTATTCTGCTGTTGTATATTGCTGTCAAGTTTTGATTTAGAAATGAACTCTTTAAAAAAGTGAAATAATCTAATGTTCCGTGTGCAATTCTTCATCTGATGCAAGGAAGCTTCAGTCATGTTGATCAGTAAAATGACAATAACCATCCATAAAACTTTGATTCAGTTTTGCATATCAGTAAGTGCATGCCAATAATGGTCCCAAGGTATTAAAAGCATAGTTTTATTGTATGCAGTAGCTATAAATTTAGGAGTTTTCCAGTATGTTTAAGACATAATCTCTTCTGCCTGAATAAATACCACATTTGACTTTATTTTATCAATATAATGTCAAGTGACGTCTCAAACATGAATCCTAAGTTAAACTGGCAGTGTTCTCCTTCTTTGCACCACAGGCTGGGTCATGCCATGCTGGTATAACTTCTCCATGTATTTTTAGACTGGTTCTTCTTTAATTCAGTGTGACAATACAAATAGTGACTTATTGATGGCAGCTAAAGCGAGATCATTATGACTGTAATCAATAACACACCTGCATAGAATAACAACTACTACCAGGGACATATTTTGTATTGATTCAGGAATTTATGCCTTCTCCACTACACCCAGTCTGCTGCTTCCCTAATTTATGTAATAAAATCTCTACTTTAGAGAAGCTGTTACTAAGTTAAATACCAAGAAATGATGACATATCAAGATGTAAATTACATATTGAAGATATTACTACAAGCAGAAATAGCACTTGCTAAATTCCTGTGGGTTCTGATTCAGGACCAAAGCACTTCCTTACTGCAGGCTGAAAGATAATGGAACCGTGTTCCCTCTCCTGAGGCAGTATTTTAGAGGTGGAGGGTAAGATGCTGTTTTTAATGTGATGTGGTGATGGAAGCTTATTGAATTGCATAATCCATAAGTTTGGAACCTTGGTAGAATTTCTTTATCAGTAGCAGTAACCCTTATTCCAGTTCTGTCCTTAAACTGGAATTTAATTTTCTCTTAACACTGATACATCTTTATATGTGTCTCTCTCTAATAGAGGAACACATTCTAAAAAATTGATACCATCCTCTGATTTTTGTTTTTCAAGCCTAAAGTCAGTAAAACTGAACAGAAGGTACAGATAATGACCAGGAATTTGTGAATACCAATGTTCCTTGAAAGTAATACCTAGCTTCCTGGAGATAGGTGTTTATTCCCTTACTTGCTACCTCTCTGTTTTTTTTGTTGATGAGATGGTTAGCCACAAGTCTAATGGAAAATTACTATGTATTTGTACTGAATAGAACAAAATCTCTTGGTGGGTTTTAAGCGTGATAAGAAAACTTAAACGATGTATTACAAATAATCTTAGTGTGTGAAGCCTATACGAAGCTTCAAATTCAGTTGTTCATACGGATTCATGTATGCTTCATTAATTCTTGATTTGAATGTCAAACAGAAAACTCAAATTTGCAAGTATTGCACACACTAGCTTCCTAGATATACAGCCTTCTGTTTCTGATGGTGTTACCATCTTTGTATCCAAATGTACCTACAATTTGTCAACAGGAGTAATCTCAGTGTAGTCCAGAGAAATACGCATGTCTTCAAATATACTGTTCTTCAGGTTATTAAATAAAATCCTAGTTCTTGGTTAACTTCTAGATCTTATTTGTTGCCTGTCTTCTGTTTAGTGGCATTATACCAAAATTCTATCTGCTGTAGGAACAATTACAGCATAAAAGGACGGTGCTTTAAAAGGTTTGTGCTTTAAATTTTAAATGTTCAAGACTCTGTATTAAGAAGCTCAGCATCAGGACTGTTTAGAGAAACCCCTCCATACCAAGCTTGAACTAAATCTAATCAAATTCAAGTAGGATATTATTTTTTTTTTATGTAATAGTATATTACATATTGTTTTGTTGCTTAATGCTGAGATAAAACTCCCAAAGTATGACAGATAAGAATCCAGATAGAACAGTGTTCTCCAGACAATTCTCTTAGGAGTTAATTCATGAGTTAACCCACTAGTTCTTGAGAACATGTTTTGTGCTGATATTTTACCCTATACAAAATGAGCATATTTTCTTGGAAGAGTATTTGCAACCTTATCTTTTTTACCAATGTTTCATGGTGGTATGTTCCTGTAGGTGGTAAACAGTCTTCAGCTTTTAGAGACTACTTACTGCGTTGATGGTGGGGTTTCTGCATCCCAACCCATGCTCATTTATCTGTTCAAGGAAATAACCACCTCATTTCATTTATGACACCACAAACCACTTCTCACTTTTTTGAAGCAAAGAAGCAGTATAACTCTGAATTTCAGGAACTTTAGTTTTTAAGGGACTGAAGAACTAATGTTAAATAGAACTGAAGCTTGTTATATTCATTTAGCTCTCCAGGAAGATCTAATGTAACTTGTGTAGCGACATCCAGCCCAATAACAAAATTCTTCTTTTGTATTGTTAGCAGTGGTTTTTAAATTGAAAATTAACATAAACTTTAAATATTATTAATTATATAAAGGTTAATCTCTTCACAATGCTAGGCAAGTATTTGCTTTTAGATCAGGAGATAATACAGTATTCTCTTTTCCAAGGGATTTTTCCTTCCTGACTGTTTGAACACACTCACTCTCTTCCCAATGCAAAATTTTGATTTTTCTGGAGAGTTATCATTGTACTTTCTCTAAGCCTTGCTGAGAGAACGGAAAATTCACTAAGGAATTTCTTGAGCTGTTGGACCTTCTGCTAACAAGTAGCAGAGGTCTGATGAGGTTTGCAGCCTGGTTTGCTCAGATTTCCTTTGAAGGAAGATCAGTGGTGATTGAATCCTGAGTAAAAGGAATATGTGAGAACCTCTCTGTGATTTATAAATAAGCTGATACCTTGGCTGAGACTTTCAGTGATCCCTTAGGAATTTAGGCCCAAATTCTTAAAGGGATTTAGGCACCCAGTTCCTGTTAAATTCCATTATTTTTCTTTACAATATTGTCACTGAAGGGACAATTAGTCAAGGGAATTAGGTTTAGGAATCCTTTTGAAGGTTTGGATCACAGGTATAAACTTCCCTTGACTTGTTTCTTCTAGGTTTATGTGGTTGTTTCAGCTTTATTTTCAAATAAAGACAGATTAATTTGGTAAGATGTATTCACAAGTATGTTTAAAGAATTAAATTATTGCAATTATTTTAAAAATGCACTTGCAGATCAATTTGAGAAAAATGTCAGTTTCCTCAGACTACCAAACTAAGAGGAGCTTTTAGCATAAAACTTGAATTTTTTACTTTGCTTCCTCTAGGGGATTTTTGATGTCCAAATATAAATGTATATTTGTATACATTTGTATGTATATTATCTCATGAGCTACTGAGATTCATGGGAATTGGAAGACTTGAGGTCATACAGTAAACACAAGAATTCCTTTTTCACCATGCTTGTTTAAAACTGCACACAGGCATTTAGTACGTTCCCCAACCTGAGTAAAAAAAGCTCAGAGGTACTTAAAATTGTGAAGAGTTTCAAAATACAAAGTTTTCATTTATACTATCGTAAACTGTGTAATTAAGTCCAGTCTCCAGTTGAGATTGTATAATTCAGAGGATATTGAACATCCACGCTTGCCTCGGGCTGTCTAGTGGACTATATTGCCCACAATTAAACAGATGAATGCACAAATAAGGATAGGCATCCTTCCAAACAGTTCTATCTATATTTAGCAAATTCTTCTCATTTCCCTCTCTGTAGGAGGGTAGTGATATTGGTAACCTTAATATTGGCCAACAGAACTGTGTCTTAAGTCCTGTCCTCCAAGACGTTTTCCTTTCCCATATTATTTTGACCTTGTATTCTCTCCCTTTCTTTGGATTAAGTCTTTTTATGTCCTAAATGAGAAATTTGCTTCACATTCTCCATCTGAATATAGAAATAAGTAAAAGCAAGTTCTCTGTGCCACAAAGGAATAGGAAGAACTTGAAAATTTCTTGAAAAATAACTTGAAAACAAGTTAAATGTTCTGAAATTTATGAAAGATATAACTTAAGTCAGGGGGGTGATACAAAGATATCTCCTTTTTATGGAAATCAATGCTATAGATTCTGTAACTTTTAACCTCATTTTGTGTATTGATATTTGAAGGACTACAATGCCTCTTGTTAAAATGCAGCAGCTTTCTATGTAACATTCCCTTTAGAAAATACTGAATTCACAGTTTGTCTAGTTTTCTTAACTGATATTTGCATTTTCCTTTCTTAAACTTCCATATTGTCCAAGTATGTATTAAAGTTGATGCTGTAGCTGGCACGCTTGAAAGATGCAGTCTGATTCACAGTGTAGTCTGCATGATAAATAAATGAATAACTTCAATTTAAGAAAGCAGGAACAACTGTTTAATCTCATACTTGCTACATGGAGGTGTTGTGTTTCAGTAGGGAGACCTTGTAACTGTTAGATTTGGAAAGTAACTGGTGTGAATTGTCTTCCCCTCCCCCCCCCTTTTTTTAATTGAGAAAGAATAGTATTCCAAACTCCCATCTTGAGGCCAGAACAAGACTAGACAGAGGTTTTCATTAAATTAATTTCTTTCCTTCAGTGTTTTCATCAGGAAACAAGTTGTTTAACATTAATTTATAGAGAATAATCTTTAGTTGTTGAACTCACCACATTGTTCAGGAAATGTCAAAATAAGATGCAAAAGCTTATGTTGCAATGAATCTTAAAGAAATAGAGCACTGAGTGGAAAAGCTTTGGAACTAGAGGGGCAGAAAACAAGTCAAAGCAAGTTAAATCATAAAGACCTGTAGGATCATGTGGTCCATCTTTTGCAAGATTTATCGATACAGCATACAAAATCTTTGCTTCAAACTGTAATGTTGTATAGAAATTCAGGGAGGAGACTTTCCTCCAGTTCCCCTTCTGCTAATTTTAGAATAAGTTATTTCACTGGCCTCTTTGCTGGTTTTACTTCCAAGTATCCTATTTCTCAAGATTTCAGTGTTTAAGGGCAGAGATACTGCTCCTGGGACATCAGATTATGATAAACTGTATAATACTCATTTTGGTAATATAATACTTACCATAGCATATATCTTGTTTCCTGTGTCAGCTGCATCTCTGAACCTTGTAGGTCTGGGACAGTAGTCTGAGTTCAGCAGTTCCTTCCCTTTCTTATACTTAAGGAAAATATTATTTCCTTTTCTTTCGAATATGAATTTGTATAGATACCATAACCTTCATCTGCATTCCTACAGCTAAGTGCCTGGCTTTGATATTTTAGGAGAATAAAGTAATATATAGTAGTTACGTCTAAAAATATTCTCTGAGCTGCCAGAGTGTTATATCATTCCTTTGTCATCACAGAAACCTGAGCGGTAAAGTAAGCAAATGATTTCACATTGGAACTTCCACTGAAGTTTAACTTGTGTGGGCTTTCCTTTGAGCCTGGACAGCTCTGCTGTTCTTCTGCCTTTTAAGCATCTTCTACATAATGTCAGCTTCCCAAGAACTGATCATTCTGTTGGTTAAAAATTTCTCCATACTTCAGCTTATTTATTTGAGGTTTTTTTAGCCAGTTTGTACTGGTTTGGTTTTGTGCTTCAGTGGCTCCTGTCTTTCTGTTTTTCTCTCTTTGAGAATTGCGTGTTTAGTGAGGACAGTTCTACCTCCTTTCAGCCTTTGTTTTGCTGGGCTAAATAATCCAAACTCTTATTCTCTGCTCATAAAATGGCTAGACTATTCCCAAGTAGTTTCAGTAGTCCATATTTATGCTGAGTCAATCTTTCTCTAATATGGATCTCTGGAACATCGTACTGAATTCCAGATGCAGTTCTTAGGTTGTCACATACACTGGTATTAGCAATTCCTGCATTCTACTGAAAGTAGTTCACTGTTAGACCTTAGTATTACATTGTCCTTTCTCACATACATCTCTCCCAGTTCTTATGTGGTTGACTCTACTTTTTTTCCTTCTCTCCTGAAGAAATCCAGGCTAGGTCTACCGTTTCTAAGCTTACTGAAAATGTATGCATCTTACTAAAGAGATATTTTTGGTTCTTAGGTATAATCTAATATAGTGTGTTTTGTTGCTTTTTTCCATCAGACTTGATGAAGGGGCTTGTATAAAGAACCAGGCACTAGAGATTAAGCAGTAGCTTAGATAAATAGGGAATATCCCAACTAACGCTCAAACAAAATAGCTACGTCTTATCTAAGGGGAAGTATACTGCTCTGCTCCTTTTCTCAGTACTGTGGCACTGCTCTTTTACTGTCGTCAGTTTGAGAGAGGATTCTAGTAACACTAACCATTTCAGGACCCTACGTCTAGAAAAGGAGGAGGGATTTATGTGAACTAAGAGACTACCAGAATGCTGGCGTACTAGCTGGGGAACAGAGAGACTGAGATTGTTTTCTCCATCAGGAGATGGGCATTAGTTGGACTGAGAGAACTGCAACAATTGGCAATAGACATTTTAAGCATAAATAAGACTATGTATTGGCTTTTTATTGGTTTTATCTTTTGTGCTATAGGCTTGCTACCTGTGCGATAATGAATAAATACTGCTGCATTTTGAAAGCGCTGTGTTTTACTTTATTTTAAAAATTGGTTACCTATCCCTGCGATGAAAGAACTTACAGGTGCCAAATGCGGATGTGTCTGTTGCAGTAATACAGCTGGGGAAAGGAGGCTGTAGGCTAGAGAATCAGTGTATATGTGATTGTACTGTGTGGTTCCACCTATGATGGAGGCAGCAAGGCCTGTGAGAGAAGCCTTTTAGCCCTTGAGAGGCCTGGGAAAAAAAAACTAGGCTGTAGTTTGTCATGGTACCACAAAAGAAGGGAAAGACTAATAAGAATTACAGAATAAACACAAATATTTCCTGTGAAAGAGGTTGAAGTCTAGGGGAAAGCAGCTGGTCTCGCAAAGGAAAGAGTAAATTTTTTAATTTTTTTTTAAATGTTTTTTTTTTTCTTAAGCAGTAAACCAACATATTTTGGTAAGCTTCAGAAACAGTAATACAGGTACCTCTGTTAAAGGACAGAGCTATTGTTTCAGATGTAGACAAACTTTGGAGCTGTAATCTATAGGAAAAGTCCCGATCTTCGGAGAGTTTCTGACTTTGTTTAAATTCAAAAGGTAAGTGATGTAGAGATCTCAGAAGCTTTACTGTCTGCGTAATAGCTCAATTGAGAAAACTAGAATTTCACGTAGTGTCTAATTTAAATGAGCTTTCTACTGTCTGTAGATCTATTAAGTATATCTGCATGTACCCATGGGACTCCTATACAGAGAATATAATTATTTTGTTTACCATTTTGAGATTGATGTGAATGGAATCAATACCAGTTACTTTGCTTTTCATTACTGAAGGCATCTGAAATGTTGACCAACCTTATCTTACTTGTGTCAAACAGATCACAAAGCCCTTGTATACACACCATTTGACTTTCTAGGATATTCTTCAAAGAACTGGCAGGCTTAGCATGTCACTTTTTTCTCACTTGAAGAAATTAAACCTAATTAGGAGGATCCTACTAGTACAATGTAGATACGGATTACGGGTGCACACAGTGTGTGGAGAGTCCAGAATGAAAATAGCTGTAATGAAGAAGGAGCGGGAGGGAAGACCCTGAAATAGGCTGACTTATTTTAGAGTACAAGATTGATAATTTAGTGACTATAGTAGCTGCACAGATATAAAATATTTACAGCAAGTTGAAGAATTCTAATGGGGAAAAGAAATCTCAAGGCATTTTCTTCTAGAGAATATAAAATGAGAATGGAATTGTGCACAAATATAACAATTACACAGTTTTAGTATTAGTGATTAACTGCCTGATACTCGTTTCTCTCGTCTTCACACAGATATAGTTTGACTGAATACACCTGAATTACTTACGTGTTTTAAGAGAGAATCATGAACAGAATTGACTTCTCCTTGGGAAACCTTTGACATTTCATTGCCTGTTAACATTGTCTTTCTTACAGCAAATGTCACTTAAGACGTTTGTAATAAAGAACAAAAAAAATGCTTGTGCGTCCTTGTCGTTTCACATGAAATCAAATGACTGATTTCTGATAGAAATCTCAAGAGCATTGAGTTTATACAGATTTTTCCCAGTTCCACCTCAGAATAACTGCCTGCATGTATTTTTGGAGGCAAGGAATGTTAATAGCAGATTCTTGTGAGAAACCAATTATTTAAAATATCTTTGACACTATAAAATTGAAAGAAACTTATTGGGTATGTACAATGACAAGACAAAACCCAACTGGTTTAAAGTAGGTGTAATATCCCGGAGTAAAAAATGTATGCCTGTTTTGTATGTCCTTGTGTGACTAGGGAATTGAGAGCAGTCATTGGAAGATGAAGGAATCCAGCTCTCTGCATTGCTGGACCCAGAGGCCATACTGTGTCATTACTAATGCATGCAGGCATGTTCAATAAATTTCATGGTGATACATCTCATTGTCATTTTCAGAGCTCATTGATTTAAGCAGCTGCCACTGATCAAGAATACTACAACAGGCAGCACAGCCTAATATGCTGATAGGTACAAAGTGGAGAAGCCTTATTTTGATCAAAAACTGAGGGGGAGAAAAGTTACTGTAAGGGTGAACTGAACACTGGAGCAAGTTGCCCAGAGAGGTTGTGGAGACTAAATTCCTGGAGACTTTCAAAACCTGCCTGGAAAAGATCCTGAGCAACTTGCTCATAATTGACTCTGCTTTGAGCAGGGGAATTGTGCCAGATGATCTCCAGTGGTCCTTTCCAACCTCAACCATTCTCTGATTCTGTGAAAATAAGATGGTTAATAGTCAAATATCCTTCAAATTATTCTGTCTTCTACAAGAAGAAGCAAAGTTGCAAAGATCCTGATGGTGCAAAGGGCAGGAAGTCCAGAAAGGAGTTTCAGGGATGCAAGACAATCTCCCTTTACGTTTCTCACCAGTGAGTATAACCCATCAGTGAATCTCCCAGCATAGGAAAGGGGTGTGAAGAGAGAACTGGATGGACAGAGCTATGGGTCAGGCTGGGATGTGGCTGCAGTTCTGAGGGTACCATTAGCAGCTGCATTCATGAAACTCCAGTTCGTTTGTTTTTTTTAACCAACTTGGTTGTATCCATTTAAATTAACACTTAAGGTCAAACTTCTGCCTTTAGTGAAATAAAGAGTTTTAAAAGGTTTATTTAAATTTAAAGGCTTCCACTGTCGCTTCATACAGCTGGCTTCAAAGCATATTGAATGTAATCTTCTAATGAGTTTTGGCTTTGCCAGTAGCTACATGTTTCTTCCATTATCTTGTTTGTTTCTATTTGGCATTTTGTACTTTGTAAGGAATATTTGCAATTACTTTTCTACAATACCATGTTAGTAACAGCAGCAGGAAGCCATAGTTAGCTCAGCTGGAACATTCTGGCCTCTATAGTTCTTGTTACTGCATTCAGAGTAAGAAATAACTGCGTGCTTATCTTTGTGGTATTCTGATTCTCTTCTTCCTCTCATCCCCTTTTCTTGTTCAGTATTACTTTATTGGTTAGACTTAAGACAGATGGTAGGAATAGTAAATCCAAGTTGATTGTAACAGATATTGTCTGACATTGGTGTGTCTGTAACTAGGAAGATGAAAAAAATGGGCAGTAAATATTTTGGACAAGCTGAAAGAAGTTGCTAAAATAATTCATAATTGTCTTGCCTGTTAGACTGGATAAACAAAGCGAAAATAATTTCCATTTATTTATGCACATTTTTGAAGAACCTCAGAATTGCTGTGATGTTATATTGAGTTGTATTTCTGCTCAGCGCTCACTGCTTTTTGTTGACGTATTTAATGTTTCCTGTAAGTTTCGTCAGTGCAATCCTCCTGTTGAGAATGTGGTACTGTGGCACAGTCGTGGGACTGGAAATCTGTGCTTGGTTTTCACCTCTACAACTGGTCTGCATTAAAGTACCTTGAGGACATACTTGTAATATTAAAATAAAGGTGCTTAGCCTTTGGTTAAAATCCTGTCTCTGTGGAACTAGGTTACCTAATGAGCATGTTTTACTCATCTCATGGGGACAAAGCCTGAGCTGTTGAATCTGTGGCAGCAAAAAGAAACAATTTTTGAACCAAGACGTCATTTTCAGCATCAATAGAAGGTCATGCCCTTGTCAGCCAGCGTTGGTTCAACATAAGGTTCCAGTCAGAATTGGCTGCATTATGCTTAGAGCTGCTCTTCAAGAGACCTTCACCCTTTACTATGTTTGGAACTGCTAATAGGGTGGGTCTTTTGAATATTCAAAAGAGACTTATTAAGATAGGCCTTACTGCAGTTATTTGGAGTATATACTCATTAGTTCCCAGTAACTGGTCTGGCAGAAAGAAGTTTGTTCAAGCTCATCATAGACCTCTAGATTAAGTGCTCTTTTTCCATCAGTTCTTCTTTCCTTAGTGTTGTGTGGTAAGCCATGATACTTATTTGGCAAGTCCAAATTCAACTCCACTTGTACTACTTCTGTAGTTTCAATGTGGGCTTGGTTCCTGAGAAATTCAGACCTTCTGGGACCTGGAGTTTGGCAGACTAAACTTTTTATACAAGGTTATAAGTGAAGACTGGAAATATTGTTCTCTTGCTTTGCTGCTTGACTTACCTAGTGTTTTGCTCAGCTGTACTGTACAAGAATACCCAAAATCACATGACATCCATGCCCCTTGCAATTTTAAGAGTATGTTATTGCAAAAAGTTAGGGATATGTTTTAATAGCAGGTGACTGTTCTCATCTAGGTTTGCACTAGTCTGGTCTTTTTACAGTGCATGTATCGTACACGTGAATTTGTCTTCCCGTGAGCATCTTCAGATGCTGAATAGTGATTAGTTTTTAATCAAGTAAAAATCACCAGAATGTGGAACATACTTTTTGAGCTATGTTTCTCAAAAAAGAGAAAAAGTTATAACATACATAAATGTAAGTTAGAGATCATTATAATTTCTTCCTGAAATCTTTTTAGGTGCTACAGGCATGTATAGGCAGCAGAGTACCCAGATTTGTAATTCAAGTGACATCTTGATTTGTATTGAAAACACGAATTAAAACGTCTGCTTAATATTATTTCTGCTTGTTATCACTGTTTGCATTTCTTTTTGGTTAGGGGAAATTGTGTTTTCATTTTATTTTTTGGAAAAAATTTTTAAAAGGGCAAGCTATGGCAAGATTTTGCTTCTGACCTCTGGATTGAATTGCTCAGCAGGCGAAGTCTGAATTGCTAATAAAAATGAAACTTTTGAGGAAAATTCTTGCCTGAGGTTGGATCTGTACTCACTCAACACATTTCTTATGATTCTACCATCTCCCTCAGTGCTGCTTCTGGAACAACATGATCCTCGTAATGAAAATTTTGCTTTGTGACAAACTGAATTTCCGTGTACATGCTCTACTGGCTAGTATGTTTCATGTTTGTGATGAGGTTTCTCCTTTGTTCTGCAGTGCTTAAAAGCATTTACTTACCAGAGTTGAAGATAAACAAAGCATCCTGTTTACTAATTAGATAAGTTTTCATCAAGTGTCATCCTAAAGTCACTGGAATTACTGTATTAAGACATGGTGTTGCCTTATAACTTGTAAATTATTAAATGAAGCATAAAATTTACCGTGGAAGGTGAAGGCACACAGGGAGAATATATGTTTTTTTTTTTAAGGCAGCCAAATGCTGACTGGCTTACAAGAATGGGGGGAAAAAACCCAAAGTCTTCCTTCATAAAAGCAGTGGGCAGATAGCTTTGTTCATTTTTTTTTAGATCTCTTAAAAAAAAAAAAAAAAAAAAAAAAAAATCTATTTCTCTGATATAAAAAGCTATTTTTCCCGTTGAGTGCACACACATCTTTTTTGGGTCTGGGTGTTAGTAATTTTTTACTGGCATTAGTGGGTTCAGGTTGGGCCTTGTGTGTGAGCACTCTTCATTGAGGACTGTAAGGGAAAAACAAAACAAAACAAAAAAAACACACAAAAAGAAATACCAAACCCTGGTTATTTGTGATATTGATTACTTAAATCACTGCTTTTAGGGGATACGCTATATGTCCGTATGGCTGTCCTACAAATCCAGTCTAGCCAGCAGTAGAAGGACCAATGGCCAGTGGTGCTTTGGCATTGTAGTGATACAGCTGCGCTTGGGCATATATATATATATTCCTCTGTCTCTTGCCCAATATGTAGTGATAATCAAGAATTCTATGGTACTACCATTCAAGTATCTTGCTTCCTTTTTTTTAACTTCAGAATTGGGGATCTAAAGTTTTTTACATTTTAAGGTCAGGTTAAAATTACTCCTCCTCTCTTGTAACTCCAGTGCTGCTAGCTCTTAGTGTTCTACATTAGATAAAGGTGCGAGTTCCAACTTGCAGTGTATGTATGGAGTCAGATGTATTTCTAGCTTGGAAACCAAGGCAGGTAAAACAGTTGGAAATTTATGATTTTTGGAGTTGAAGTAAACAAACACAAAGAACAGTTGATCAAGACCAGGTAAAGTATAGCCCAAAACAGTGTTTGTGTTCCCTGGGAATTAACACTTTGTGTTATTGTTAAGTTGACTTGAAAAATTTTCTAATTTCCTTGTAACTTCAAGTATGTATGTTTTCTGTGGAAAATATTCTTGTATGTATGTAACAAGTGTTAAGTCATTGAAATCAAGCGTGTGATCCAGAAAAAATATATTTAAGCGAAGAGATAGTAAGGAGAAACATCTTGGCTGTTTTGCATCTTGTTACTGTACACTTAAAACAAATAATTTTTTGATTTTGTGATCCAGAGATTTCAGGAGAAACGTGTCCGCATACTAAAGCATTCAAACCAGATAAGAAATTTCTACCATGAACTTTGATTTCAGCAAGTAGAACTCTAGAGGCTGATGAAAGTCTTGACTTAGCTGTTTTGGACTAGGGATAGCTGTGCAGTTTTGGCAAGTGTTTTGGGCTGTGAAGCGGTATATAGAGTTGTGCCATTACTCAGGTCAACAAGCCATTAGTCACATTAGTTACAGAGTTTCTATTCAGAGTTTGATCTGTCTCTTATGTTTTTCAGGGATATCCATAACTTTGAATTGTGCTTTATGAACAAGCAAAGGGGCCTGACAACTTGCCTGGAAGGGTGGTAAGAGTTGTCAAAATTTCCTTACATATATTTTTATTTCTTTTATTAACTACACGTGTTCATGCTCATGAAATCTAGAAGGCAAAATTGTTACTAATTTAATCCTTCTTGCTATTTACTGTTCCAGACAGTGTCACAATTGTCATTCTTTAGCCAACAATAAAGTGATAAAAGGCTAAATTAATTTTTTAGTAATAGTCTTTAGTGGCCTTTTTCTCTAACAGTAGGACTACTGAACTGAGTATGGCTAAAATATGCAAGAGTTTGAATTAGTCTGCTTGGAATAGCAAGCCACCATATAAAAACAAATGTCTGTATAATCAAAATGTGAAATAATTAACTGCATATAATGTAACTAATAATAAAGCTTCCAAAACTTTGTAAATCAACCTTTTCAAAATGTTGTCTTCTGCTGCTGTCCTGCTTTTACACAAGAGGTGAACTGGCTTCCCACCTCCTAACTGCCTGCTCTCAGCCACTCTGTTTTGTGTTCAGTTGTACCATCAGACTTCATTTGAGGTTGTTCTCTGAGCTCTCTGTGCAGGAATCTGTGGCACATGAATGTAACACAGGTATAAATTTGGTGGTTATCTGCTTGTGTGTTGGAATGTATGGCTTTCTGCAGCATTTGACCCTTTGCTAACTTACTGGTTTTAAGTGAAGGGCCCTTGTCAGAACAGTACAGTCAGCATAGTCAAAGACGAAACAATTTATTAATTTTTATGACTTCTGATGACTTGGGAACTAGTCAGATAGAAGATAACTAGCCATACAGAATTTTTCTTACACAAGGAAAAGCCATCTACATTGGGATAAAGGAACATAATTTTAAAAAGTTGGTCTCTTAAATGACTAAAACCAGAAGATAGCTGTACTTGCTAAATGAATAAAATTGTTTCAATGATTCAAACTTTTAAAAGCCTTAATTTTCTAATTTAATGTCTTTTAATAGTCTCTTTCTAAGTTTGATTTGGGAAAGTAGAATTTTGTGTGAAGGGTAGGAATACAGTTTACATAGTACAAGCAAAACCGAAAGTTACTGCTTCTTAATATGCTAAAGAATATAGAAGTGGTGGGAGATTTCTTAGATTTTTTCACTGTAACAGTCATGTTGAGGTGAAATTTGTAGTATTTACAGCAAAGGAAAATAATTGTAAGGGTGGAAGGGAATAAAGTGACAGGAACTAGGAGTTCTCTCTTACCAAACTTGTTCAAAATTAGGAAAAAAGTAGCAGGCAATGAAATGAGATGCTGTTTCTGGATACATGAGCAACCTATTATTATTCTGCAGCATTTTGTGAAGTAACGGAATGTACAACTTTGAAAATGTTCCTGCTCCTTCTACACTGTAGAAACAGTAGTAATTGTCCTATCATTACCAAAGATATTTTTTACAGAGTTCATGACTAAGACTGATTTGCTTGTTTCAGAAGTGAGGTATGCTCTGTACTCATTTTAAAGAGTATGTCACCCTTAATCAGGAGTGCCATACATTTTCAGAAGGATGGTGCTTTCAATTTATTGCTTGTCAGCCTTGAAGAATGCTGGTTAGTTCCTTTACAAGTGCAGCTCATTGGCTGAGACTGTTCACTTATAAAACAATTTTAGGTTTATTTTGATTGGTTATTGGTTTGTGGCTTTTAATGATAAAATAGAATTGCATTCTTTTGCAATAGACATCTTCGTGGAAAATCTGAAAAGTTGGAGCCATTTGGAACTGCTCTTACTCCCACTGAGGTCAGCAGTAGAATTTCTGTGGCTTTCAGTGGGAGTAATGTTATACTCTCTGAATGTGAAGACTTTCCCTCTCCTTTCAAAAAATGCTCATAATAGTCTGCTATAGCTAGGGTTACATGAAAACTAAGTAACTATTGTACTACTTGATTATGAAAAAAAGGTATTTCCTAAGTAGGAGAAAGAAGTTTTAACCATTTCTGTTATGTCAACATATTGTTGTTTGTTTTTTTTAATACTTACAGCTCTGAAAATCATTGCACTATAAAAATTGGTTATCTAAAATTATTTTGCTTATATCATCCAGTGTGTTTTACTATATTGTGTGCAGGAGTAGGTCTAAACAGACAGAGTGCCTTCACACGAGGCAAGAAGGAGAATTGCAGGATGAATACTTATTGGAGTAATGGTAGACATGGCCTAAATTCTACAACCACAGATATTACTGGTCATCTAAACAGGAAATCCAGACTAGAGAGAAAGCATGCAATTTTGTGAATAGATGTTAAGTTTTCAAAGCTGTGTATTAGTTCTCAACTCTTAATAAAAGCTTAATATAATATTAGTAGTGGCATTTTCATCGATGTCATTTAAGAAAAAGATTAACTATTTTTTTCAAAGGTGAACATTTCAAAAAGTGAGATGCTGTATTCACTATGCAATAACTTTCATTAACAATGTCTGTTGTCTTCCCCCCCCCTTTTCTTTTCTTCCCCCTCTAGGAAGATGCTAGTGAATTTGGCATGAAAGCTTCTAGCCAATGGTTGCCCAGAAATGACTTGTGAAACATTAAAAATAACTGCCTTTTCAGAAATTAATATAAATAGATATTTCCAGAACTGGGGTTGTGTGATTTAAATGGTCAGTTTTGATTGTAATGTGCAAGACAGAGTTGACTTGATTTGAAGCATGTTCCAGGCTGCCAGGTTTCAGACCAGAGCCATCCAGAACATGTTTTTTATCTGTTACAAACATTTTTTCCCGTGTAATTAATTTTTTTCCCTAATTCATTGCTCGTAGATTAATGCTTGCATATTTTGGGTTTATACCATCTTTTCTGGAACAATCAAGAATGATGGATTGCTATAGATTAATCAAACTCCTATTTAATGTGCTTGATATTTCTCGTGAATAAGCTGGTTTTTTTAAAAATGGTCTGTAGTTAAGTTTATAATAAAATTAAGTCTTGGGCATGTCAGATTCTTTGTCACACCCGGGAAGTGCAAGATATGACCCAAATACTCAAATGACCCAAAGATAGCATTTGGTTTATAAACATTTGCAGCATAAACAAGTCTGAGCTAAGTAATTTTAGAAAGGAATTTCCCCTCCATGTAGTGTATATTATATGTAGACGTTAATTAGTGATTTTTCATATGTAGATCCTGGAAATTATTTTGATCTGGTTTATCTGGCACCAAGTTTATTTATCTTGAATTTGAACTTTTACAGTTGCCTCTGCATGACCTTAGTTTACAAACTAAGTCTGATGACTTACTCCGTGTTGTGTGCCTGAGAATTTACCTCTACGTGATTATCTTTAGTTAACAATCATACAACCCTTCCAGAATTGCTGATGAGTCCTAATTTTGCCTTCGTTATTATCCACACAGTTCTAGTGCCTTTGGTGTTGTTGAATAGATTTTAAAAGAAATGTTGGATTCTTACGTACAATATGCATGGATTTAATTTCTTCTATTTCTGACAGTCTCATTTGGAATCACTTTGTAATTCCTTATTAAAAATGGTTACTTGTTTGAAAGCGTGCAGAATTTGCCTTGGTGCTGCTTATGACCTGGCATGGTTTATTGATGATCATGTGGCCTGGGCAGCTGAAGAGTTGAACTCCTTCAGTTAACCTGTTTGAGGCCTGGGTTGCAAGCCACTGTGACGTTGGAAGTTGCTGCCTTACGTGCTTAGGTCTCCTCCTAACAATGATGACAGTAGCAAGAGCAAGCCTGGTACTCTGCAGCAATGGCGCAGCAGGCAGCAGGCTGTGGCTATTTTGTTTCCTCCAGTTCACTGTTTGTGCAGCTACCTATGCACTAACAGAAGATAGGTTGTATTACTACAAATAAAATTTTATGGTTTGATCAGGTAGGGTTTAATAAATTATAATTCGCTTTAGGGAGCATCAGAACTACTGGAATACTGATTGTGTAGTTAATTGATTTCTTGATGTGGCACATATAACCTGCTTATTAGCAAAATGTCTTGCAAAAGTACTTATCTGTCTGAAGTAGAATTTCATTGAATTGCGTGGATAAGGTTGGCCTTAAAAGTGGACTTTATGTCGCTGAAGCCTGTATGATACTTCATTATGTGCCTTCTTGCTTTCTACTTCATGGCTCAGAGAAAACTTGCTTTATCTAAAATGCATTAGTGCTCAAAATTTGTATGCTTTTCTGTAAAAAAGACCCAAAAGACTGATAATCTGTAGACGGTATGTGCATGTGGAAACATGCTAATGTACACCTATCAAAAAGAGTTGTACCTCTTTGCACACATTAGTATTGAAAACAAACACGTAACTTCTGATCCTTAAGATCTAACTGTGAGTGTTTCCATTCTGGTTAAATATACAGTGTAACTCCTCTGTGATATCTTTGCTGTCATATTCCCTGAAGCCATACTGAATTTCCCCATGTGGATCCAATTGGTGGGCCTTCTTAGTATTCATTCAGTGTTCTTGGAGACATCTCTGGCAATACTGGAGTAATATTGGCATGGTCCAATTGGGACAATAAAAGTTTAGGATTTAATCTGTACTTCCATAGCAAGAGTCATGGTAGGCCTTCTTAGTATTCATTCAGTGTTCTTGGAGACATCTCTGGCAATACTGGAGTAATATTGGCATGGTCTATTAAAACTACACTGAATAAAACTTTAAGAGCCAATCTCTTGATTTACATTTCTCACAGCAACATCTAATAGATCGGCAAGGCATAAATGTTAGACAAATTTTCTCCTTTTATTTAGATCCATTAATGCCCCTTCCAAGCAGATAAAGGAAACTTAGATGATGAAAAGAATTAAACAATAAATATAAAGCATTATCTCAGAAATACCTTACAATACCTGCTCCTTAGTATGCCCCCCCTCTGAAACATATCCTCTTCAATTAACTTTAAATTGGAGAACTGATACAGTGCAATTGAAATGCAGCCATTTTCAGCTGCTGCACCCTGCTATGGTGACTGTTTTTAATTGTTGTTTCTTTTTTCAGGTATTAAACACTATATTTGATAAAAGAGGACAGGCAATTTTATTTGGCTTTTGCTACTTTCTTGATTTCTTGTAATTCCAGTATTATTCTTCCATTGTAAACTTTCAAATTATGCTTTAGAAAAAGCTTTATGGTGAGCATTGATTAAACATTGATTTTTTTTTTTTTTTTTTTCTTCCTTCCTTAAAGCTATATATGGTTTATAAATTGGTGGTGTTGGCTTCAGCAGGGATGTTCATGGAACAAGTCTGACTTGCCAACTTTGCCATAGAAACTTGTTGAAAATTGTCAGTAAGAATTTTGCTGGACCTTTTTTTCCTTGTACAGCTTAAATGAAGGGTCTTCCTGTTAAAAACCTGATGACTTTGTTAAATTTTGAAATAGGCTCTTAAAATACATAAATTCTGGCAGGGATTGTTTCCCTGAAACAGTACATTCAGAAACAGAAGAGAAGTATGCCCTGATGTGTCTCGAAAGCTAAAAGCATCGCTTGTTCCTCCTCTCCTTCCTGACTGGAATTCCGGTAA
This sequence comes from Fulmarus glacialis, assembly GCF_000690835.1. NCBI lineage: Eukaryota > Metazoa > Chordata > Aves > Procellariiformes > Procellariidae > Fulmarus > Fulmarus glacialis. Next base: position 25,542 of record NW_009229918.1, read on the forward strand.
TTGTTGCAGCTTTAGCATCACCCACGTCAGTAGAAAGGGAAATTTTTCTTTCTTGCAACTGCTACCTACCATTGCTAAGATGGATCTCAGGCATTTTTGATTGGGGATATGAGGGCATATTTATCTCATTAAAATGATCATTAGCATATTCTTCCATTGACATTATCTTCAGCATGTTCCTTCTTCTAATTAAATTGTAGCCTATTATGTGGTAATTCTTCTGCTTTCCTGAAGTGTTTCTTCTCCTTAAGATAGCTGTAGAGAATCAGGATTGATGGTTACCTCACTGAGCTGTGTGACAGAAGATTGAATTCATAACACTGTAATGGATCATAGCACTTCTTGTTTTGAGAATCTCTTGGCACTAGGTATTTGTGAAAATATCTGCTGGTATTTTTTTCACGTTTTACTGTATACACGTATGGGATGTTATTTTGGCACAAAGATGTAACACTTTATTTGGTGACAAAGATAAAAGTTTCAGCATTCTTGGAGGAAGTTTGGATTGAGTTTGGTAGTTGCATGTCGCTCTCTGGGTATTTATAGATACAGGGGGCAGCTTTCCAGCATGTGTTAATGCAATAGTATATCTTTCAAGAAGTTTTTTTATGGAGCTGAGTTTGGAAATATGTTTGAAAACAGCCTTGTCACACATGTCATCAAGGTCAGAAGGGAGAGAAAGCAGACACTTCAACATTTCAGCTAAGGTTTTGTGAAAGGAGTGTAGAATGTTAGTGTTTGCTAACTAGTAAACTAGTCTCTTCATGTCTCTTGAACAGTCATTACTCAGTTTCTCCTGTTCCATGAAATGTTTAGCTCACATTGCTGTTTGGGACTTGAACATTGAACTCACAGGGAATATTCTTGATAAAACCCACTGATGATGGATTATGAATCTGAAGTGTTAAAGGTGGTATCAGATGAAAGCCTGGAGTGCACAGTGCGGAAAGATCCCCAAGTGAGGTTCAGAGTGTGGTGTCTGTACTTGGAAATATTCTACTTGTTGATGTAATGGAGGACACAGGTTAATTCACACTCTCTGTTTATAGACAATGGAGGCCTTTTTGACATAGATGTAGTGCTTTGGAAAGAGCTTCTTCCAGCTGTGGTATTGACTTTATCATGCTTTCCTACAATCAGTTCTCAAGAAATGATAACAGTTGGTTTCATGTTAGAGCAATTCAGTGGTATGTGGTGAATACCAGTTCATTCCTTTGAGTCCTGGCTTAGAACACCTTTTAATTTCAAATAAACATCTACTGAAAAATACTTATTTTGCTGAGCATTGGACCTGATTAACACCATCGTAACATGTTTCTGTGTTTAGTAATTTAAGCTCATTACTTACAGTTTTGGGAAACTGCCATGTGAGTTGGTAGCACTCAGTTGTTAATTAAAAAAAAATGTATTATACATCAGTTAGACTAATACTAGGGCCCCAAATCTGGAGGTATACAGCCTTATCAAAAGCAGACTTTCTATAAGAATCTTTGTGTGCCAGTGACACACATTATTGTGGAATAAATGCTGCTTTGTGTTCATTTTTGAACCAAGAAAAACTCCACTGATTTGTTGGATTTATTCCAGACTTAAACCACTGTAAAAGCATACTACTGCTGTGTAAACACTTTCTGCCAGCAGGTGGAAATATATATACAACTCATCCATCAACTTATTTTTGTCTTTGGCTGGCTAATGTCTTTCTCCCAATCACTGAAGCTGAAGGTTTGTGAAAATCCTATTTAAGATTTGCAACATAATGGATATTGCTGTGCCAAAATTTGCAGGTTCAGCTCTTTTATGGATGCCTCACTGCTCTTGGACCTGTCAGGTGTTCCATCTCTGTGCTGTAGCATTATCACCAAACCTTCTTACATAGTCATGTATTAAATAAAAAGCAATAATTCATAGAATCATAGAATGGTTTGGGTTGGAAGGGACCTTAAAGATCATCTTGTTCCAAACCCCCTGCCACGGTCAGGGACGCCTTCTACTAGACCAGGTTACTGAAAGCCCCATCCAAGCTGGCCTTGAATACTTCCAGGGATGGGGTATCCACAACTTCTCTGGGCAACCTGTTCCAGTGCCTCACCACCCTCACAGTGAAGAATTTCTTCCTTATATCTAATCTAAATCTACTCTCTTTCAGTTTAAAGCCATTACCCATTGGCCTATCACTACATGCCCGTGTGAAAAAGTCCCTTTCCAGCTTCCTTGTAGGCCCCCTTCAGGTACTGGAAGGCTGCTAAAAGGTCTTCCCAGAGCCTTCTCTTCTCTAGTCTGAACAACCCCAACTCTCTCAACCTTTCTTCATAGGAGAGGTGCTCCTGCCCTCTGATCATCTTCGTGGCCCTCCTCTGGACTCGCTCCGACAGGTTCATGTCCTTCTTATGTTAGGGGCCCCAGAGCTGAACGCAATACTCCAGATGAGTC
>NW_009229918.1:28028-43781 GCF_000690835.1 Fulmarus glacialis
ACCTGCTGGCCACGCTTCTTTTGATGCAGCGCAGGATACGGTTGGCTTTCTGGGCTGCAAGCACACATAGCCGGCTCATGTTGAGCTTCTCATCAACCAACACTCCCAAGTCCTTCTCCTCAGGGCTGCTCTCAATCCATTTCCAGCCTGTATTTATGCTTGGGATTGCCCCGACCCATGTGCAGGACCTTGCACTTGGCCTTGTTGAACTTCATGAGGTTTGCATGGGCCCACCTCTCAAGCCTGTCAAGGTCCCTCTGGTTGGCATTCTTCCCTCCAGTGTGTCGACCGCACCACACAGCTTGGTGTTGTCGGCAAACTTGCTGAGGGTGCATCAATCCCACTGTCCATGTTGCCAACAAAGATGTTAAACAGTGCCGGCCCCGATACCGACCCCTGAGGAACGCCACTTGTCACTGGTCTCTGCTTGGACATCAAGCCATTGACCGCAAGTCTTTGAGTGCAACTGTCCAGCCAATTCCTTATCCACCGAGTGGTCCATCCGTCAAATCCATGTCTCTCCAATTTAGAGACAAGGATGTCATGCGGGACAGTGTCGTCAAATGCTTTGCACAAGTCCAGGTAGATGACATCAGTTCTCTTCCCTTACCCACCAACGATGTAACCCTGTCACAGAAGGCCACCAAATTTGTCAGGCATGATTTGCCCTTAGTGAAGCCCTGTTGGCTGTCACCAATCACCTCCTTGTTTTCAATGTGCCTTAGCATAATTTCTAGGAGGATCTGTTCCATTATCTTGCTGGGCATAGAGGTGAGACTGACTGGCCTGTAGTTCCCTGGTCTTCCTTTTTTCCCTTTTTAAAAATGGGGGTTATGTTCCCGCTTTTTCAGTCAGTAGGAACTTCATCGGACTACCATGACTTCTCAAATATGATGGATAGTGGTTTAGCAACTTCATCCGCCAGTTCCCTCAGGACCTGCAGATGCATCTCATCGGGTCCCATAGACTTGTGCACCTTCAGGTTCCTTAGATGGTCTCAAACCTGATCTCTCCTACATTGGGTCGTTCTTCATTCTCCCAATCCCTGCCTTTTCCTTCTGTGACTTGGACAGTGAGGCTTGAGCAGTTGCTGGTGAAGATTGAGGCAAAAAAGTCACTGAGTACCTCCGCCTTCTCCATATCCCAGGTAACCAAGTCTCCCGTTTCGTTCCGGAGGGGGCCCACATTTTCCTTAGTCTTCCTTTTATCCATGACGTACCTGTGGAAGCTTTTTTTGTGGCCCTTGATGTCCCTGGCCAGATTTAATTCTATCAGCTTTCCTAACCTGATCCCTGGCTGCTCTGAAAATTTCTCTGTATTGGTCCCAGGCTACCTGTCCTTGCTTCCACCTTCTGTAGGCTTCCTTTTTGTGTTTGAGTGTGTCCAGGAGCTCCTTGTTCATCCATGCAGGCCTCCTGGTGTTTTTGCCCAATTTCCTCTTTGTTAGGATGCATCGTTCCTGAGGTTGGAGGAGGTGATCCTTGAATATTAACAATATTAATTGTTTCAAATGAACATGAGCAATACCTTCCATAGAAATAAAAGTGGATAGGAAAGAGGTAATTATTTTTTAAGTGTTAGGGGCTGATATTTTCCTGTCCAAAATACTTACTAGCAATAATGGTCCTCAACAGAATCAAAGGAATAAAATGGAGAAGGGAATTGTGCAGTCTAGAATCAGAGGAGCAGATGATCATGGGAGCATGATTTTTCATCTGTCTGATGTTAGTAAATTTGAACTGTATATCAAGGCAGATTAGGAAAGGAGCTTACTTTGAAAAGGTGAGACTCATAGCTGCATATATTCCTTCTTGTTTTCCCTTCTATTGTCAATGCAGTTACCATTCTAGGACTTACCTGTGAATGGAAAGTAGATCCTCAAGGAGGTAGTGCCAAAACTTGAAACCAATAAACTGTTCCTAGGAAGTTCTGTAGTCATGCATAACTCTCCTCTGAAGAGCATGAGGACAGAGCATCTTTTACTAAGTAAGGACAACAATGATAAAGGGAAAGAAATATGTATAACTGTCTATATGGGAAAGTTACCATGGAATAAGCTAGGATGTGAATTTACATTCTTTCACTGTTCCCTGGACTTTCCATTCTTCTGTGAGAGGTAAAGATAAGGACAGTTTTGAAAATTGAGAAGGTCAGCCTGCACTTTTTGGGGGGGTTGAGAATGTCATGGGGGGAAACAAACTCACTGCCTTCTCTATGTAGAGAAGACTGTAGGTATTTGTATAGTGTTTTTGTGAGAAGGCATAGTCCACAATTCATGTTAGTTGTAGCACTAATAGTGGAAAAAGTATATGGATACTTTTGGGGAACAAAAAGTTGCTACTGTTTAACAAATGATGAAATAATTTTTTCCTGTAAGTTTTCATCTCTCTCCATGCCAATACTTCCTTAATTTTCAGGGACCAAAGAGTTTAATTCCTAAATTTTTCAATTAGCTCAAGTGAGCAGAATTACTGCTGTCTGGTTGTCTGGCTCTGTTTTATTTGGTGTATGTGATAGCAGTGGACTGGAGAATATTTGACCAAAACACCTTCCTTTTCAGTGAAGCTATCATGCAAGTGCATACAGTCAAGATAAAGGAAGGAGAAAGCACTTTACAGAGTGGTGAGTGTTCTGGGAATCCTTTAGTCTTAGAAACTTGATGGGAAGAGTGGCATTACGCTCACTTGTTGTAATCCTTATTCTCTCCACTGAAATTTGACTCTTTTAGCAGTGATTTAGAAGAAATAAGGAGCTTTTACAAAGATGACTATATGCAAAGCTATCTATAATAATATTACCACAAAACGTAACTTGTTTTGATCTATAGATCCTGAATTAACTGCTTATAGTAAATGGGTGCTATTGTTCTTTTGCTGTTATCTTCAGAAACCATTTTTAGAAAATGCATGGGCTAGTAGTAGTTACATGTGATCTCTTTAACAGAAACTGGAGAGTCCAGACTTTCTGAAAGATAGGAGTATCAGAGTAATGTGCTATAATACCCACTACAAGTAATTAAAAGTTGTGAACTATGGCTAAGATGTCTATTGTATGTTTCCATTTGGCCTTGGAACTGTTGTATTGCAGTAAATATACCTGTGTTATAGTACTAATCACATATAAAGATGATCTTTGCCAATGAGTTAACACAAAGCTTCTCTAGCTTTTTCATGGCAATTTTAGCTATTTGGAATTCAGAACTAGTCATGCCATCTTGGCACAGTAGGACACATTTAATTGAAAATAACTTTGGTTTTGGAAGCAATTTTTACTTGTTAGAGCTTACATAAGATCAGAATTGGATCCTAGCTTTGTATTTGAGGTTGACGTTTTCATGCTATTTCCATTACTGTATAGCTATTATATAGTAAAGAGTTGCTATTATTTATTGTGGTATGATGGGAAGTCAGTTTTCAGGTCCAACGGAGAGTTGTGGGCTAATCAGCTTGACAAGGCAATAGGTGAGATACCTTGGATCCAGTTCTTAAGTACTAAAAGCTTGGCTGGTCCCTGAGGAAGACACTATTTAAATCAAGAGCAGGAGAAGACATCTTAGGGGCATCGGTACTTGATGTTCAGATGAAGGTAAACTCTAGAAAGGAATTTGGAAGACTATTCTTTGAAGTATGTGTCTGGATGATGGTGGAAGCAAGGGTTGGAATAGCACAGGTCTGGACTTAATTCACAAAATGGCTAGAAAAGCTGTTTATATTTATAAAGATTGATGACACTTGTAATACTTACGCCATTCAGTTTGTATTAAAGCCATGTTGAAAGAAGCTAAATACAGAAAACACGTTGGATTTTGAAGCTGACATGCTGCATTTATGTATTGTCTTTAATCCAAGCAGATACCAGTGTGAATTCTCAAATCTGGGAGAGCTTGCTAGTAGATGTGTCATGTTAGCAAACTTTCAGGCTGAGCAAATTACTGACTGTACTCAACAGGGTGCATAATTTTTCAGGGGTGGAAGGAAAGAGTTACATACAAACTAGAGATTGGAGGAAAAAAGTCTTTACTCACAATGGAATTTGTCAAGCAGACACACATGTGCCATGGAATTGTTCACACTTGCTAATGGCTAATCGACGCCTTACAGCTCAGCTTAAACATGAAGGCTCTTGCCTTCCTTTTGTCTGTAAAACACAACTAGAGGAGAGGAGGGCACTACTGCATCACCTGGAGCATTTGGTGTGTTACGTCGAGAGCTGATCATACCCTGCTTAACTTGTGAGATCAGACAGCTCACAGTATAACACTATTCTTTTTTTTTTTTTTTTTTTTCCTTCCATCTTTCCTTTCCTGCTTGGTAAATACTATAGCTATTCCTTTTTTGTCTGAAAGAAACACAGAATTATTTCTTTGTACACTTCTGATCTAGAGATGCATTTGGGCTTCTTTCCTAGTATACCACAATTAAATAGGGAAAGGCTATTTAGACTTTCTGAGGAAACTAATTTTAAAAGGAATAAGAATATTTTCTCTCATTTTTCTGAATAATAATATGCACAGATTACATTTTGCATCTTTGTCCAAAATCCAATCAATTCCTTTTACTCTGTAAACTTTTCCTAATTTTCTCATTTTGGAGAAGCCAGCACTGGAAACCAGTGCACATGGATTTTTGGTTTTTTGTTTGTTTTGTTCTGTTTTTGTTTTTTTTTAAGCAAGTTATTTTGGTGTAATGAATTAGAAGCCCATCCTCAGTCAGAAACATTTGATCAAATGTGAGATAAATAATGAGACTGTATTAAAGTCTGTGACTAAAATTGTAAATTTTGGACTGTAATAAACAGTCCAAAACTGTAGGTGTAAAATACAGTACAAAAAATTTTATCTTGGCCCACTGAAGTCAAGTTAATTGGAAGAAGGGCAGTGCAGGAGAGAGTGGCATTTTGTTTTGTTCTATTGTGACCACAGGGTATTTCAGAATAGTTTGAGTTTGTTAAAAGGCAAATTTTGCTGGAAGGGATAAATGCAGGATTGTGTTTGTCAATTTATAATAGGAGTGGAATTTCATTAGCACTACTATTCATTTGTGTTGTGGGAGGAAGAGTAAAATAGATTCTCATTGACTTAAAATGTCACTGTCAATTCTAACTGCTGGAATTCTCTGCATTTTGTTGGCTGAATATATGAAAGAAAATAGGACTATGGGTCAGCCCTGTTCTCTCTAATTAGGATCCTTGGGGTTTTGTGTGGGCTTATACGTTTGGGGTTTTTTGTTGCTGTAGTTGTATAACATTGTGCTTTTGTCTTTTCTGCTAACACCCAGGTGTTCTTTGCTTTCTGATAGTGCTTCATTTTTTATTTCTGTAATGCAAACTGTCCTCTTGATTGCAAAAGCATAATTTGTTGTGCCTATACTTCATACCTTTCTCTCCCTGATCTCTTGTAAAGTCCTTGACATTTCTGTGCTTGGTCTATCCAACATAATGTTTACATGATTTTCTTGTCCAACGGCTGACTGTCCTTTCCTTCAGTGTTTCTCTCAAACTTCTGTTTATTCTCACCTTCGAAGAGATGTACGACAAATCTGTGCATCCCTTTTCTCTCTTCACATTCATTCCATCTTCTGCTCTGTCTTTCTAAGCTTTGTTCTGTGTCACAAATTTCAGTATACTCCTTATAGGGCACCATTTGAAATCAAAGTCTACATACTGGCAGAAACGTATATGTGATTAGTTTTTGCTTTGGCTTAAACAGAAGAATTACAATCTCTGCCAGTTCCAAACACATAGAATTGCAAGCTGGCTACTACATCCTAAACTCCTTGGAATGAGGTTTCTTATCTTTTTTTTTTTTTTTGTAGAAATACTTGGTAAAGATTACTGAAGAATACTGTTTTCCCTGCTCAAAGTGGCAGATTATATTGATTATGGAATTTTCTGCTAGTACTTATGAACAGCCTTTGAATTATGGCTGTCATGAAGTTCTGTATTAGTGTGCAGTGAAGTGATTTTAAAACAAAGCAAATTAAATCAGAAATACCTGTTGTTAATCTCACATTCAGAAATACCGCATTAGCTGAAAATCACTTTGGCCTCTTGTGATTTTCTGCACTTGTAACTTGGGAAGATAAAGTATCATTCTGCTGCCATCGTTTTCTGTATCTTAAGAAAATTGTATAAGGAAGGCCTTTCATTTACAGATGACCAGTCTTCCCATCAAACTTTGTCTGTAATAACTGCATTTCTTTTTTCCTGATTGTTTTTAAACTTGCAGAATAAATGTTTAAATTCCTTTAAGACTGTTGTATAGTAGGTAAAGTCTAGCACTCCCTATTTTAAATATGGCTTTAGTTGAACTACTGCTTCTCAAAATATTTCCACTTATGTCTGAAGTTGTAATTATGGCATTCATTGTATTTGAATATAATTGCTGCACTTTGCATTCTCTTCAAGTTGTGGGACTTAAATAAGGAATTAATCTCAGCTATTGCTTTTCTTGCCTACTGGAACCTGCATTTTGGACCCTTCTCCTTTGGGTTTTATCAGTTATAGTGTAATGTTTCTAATGAGGCTGTCTCGTATGTGTAGAATGTTACTCTAAAATGGAAAGACATTTACAAAATAATAAACAAATACCATGTACGTGGTTATGAGGCTTACCCTTATCAGATGCACAGAGATTTCTGGATACAGCAACTGCAACATCTCCATGTTAATCCTGTTGTAGACAAATTCTCCTAAATTATTCCACCTCTTTAAGAAATTAAATGGCGTGATCTACAAAATGAGATAAATACTATCTCTACATAACAAGACTTAATTGATACTTGTCAAGTGTTTGAGATGCTTTGCTTTACAGAAGGTGTTGCTGGGTAGTTACAAATACTTATTTTACTGCATGCAATATCAGTGAGTAGAACAGACCAGTAATAAACGCATGCATCTTTAACGTGTCCTAAAAGAATTAAAACTCACACAGAAGAAATTGGAATGTTTGAGACTTGTGCTCCTGGTAGATGAAGACCTTACAAAGCATTTTCAAAAGCCTTGTAAGTGCAGTAAACTACAGATGCATTAGCATGTTCACTGTGTACTGCCAATCACACTGAAATGGGGATGAAGCTTTGAAGTAATGTAGGGCTATATAACAGTATTAGTCTGTGTGCCTTTTTTGAATGTGCGACCTCTTGATGGGAAAGAATAGATATTCTCAATTTGGAATTGATTAAAAAAGAGTTGCTAAGCCCAGTCCTTTTCTGTCACAACCATGATGCTTTATATATTTAAATGTATCAAGCTTCCTCCTAAAAAATAATTAGTGTTTGTGTTTTGTCCCTCTTAATTTGATTTGGAGATGCTTTCAGGATGTTGTTCCTCTGATGGGTAGAATCGTCCTGATTTCTACCAAAACTAATAGCACAAATAGCTCCTCTTTTCAAAGCAATAGACTAATGATTGTTAAATAAGAACATTAGTGAGAACTTTAATGGAACCAGATGATGCTTGACCTTGTTGTCCCTGCCACCTTTCTCTTTTCCTAGTCTCTGTTGAAGAAGAGAAACTGATTTTTGGGAGAACTTGCTCACAATAGCGTTCTCTCTTGCTACTTCCCCATATGGCCTGCAGGGTTGAGAACACTCCTTTGATGCTGGTGAGCCATCTCTGGTACCCTCTGCTTTGCTCTGCAGTGACATTCTTGCTGCACACACTGAAGAGAATATGTAAATCAAAGGCAGTGCAACAGAGGATGGGGCCCGAAATGTTTGTGGAGCTTTACCAGCTCTCCTCACTAGCTAGCCCAGGGAGGAGACAGACTCAGCACATGCTGAGCACAAACCACTGTGAGGCTGTCTTCGCATTTTTCTCCTCGTCCCTTTATTAGTCTTTTTACTGGGGTGCTCTGAAGTTTCATAGTCCTTGGGAATTATTCCCATCTGCAGCCTTGCTACTGAGCAATTGTAGTAATACCAGAGTCCAATTTAGCAGTATTTCTTCAAGAGCTTGGGTCCTTGACTGATTTGTAGAGGACAAATGAAAAGAGCAATTGCAAATGGGTTTCTGTGCTATTAGAGCTCTGAACAGCCTTTCCTCTTGGCTGTGTGTCAGATTATACCTTGGGGGGGATTGGTGGGCTATGAACCTTAAAAAGATTTAAATACTTAAGTGCAGGGTCAAGTATTTGTATCAGTGGGTGTCTTAACAAACTGGTCTCAGAGTGCTCAGCAATAATTATTTTCTTTAATGTTTTTAGGTAGCATTGAAAGTGGTGATTAAGTAGCAAGTGTTTTGAGTTCTTACATTTCTTCATCAGTTTGCCCTACAATTTACTTACATGACAATTTCACTATAGAACCTCAGTTTTGGAATAATTTTATAAAGCATAGTGACAGGTTGTTGTGCTGGGGGGAAATCTTGTATCTAGTATAGCAATACTGCACAAGGAACTGGTAAGCCAGAGAATGAGCCAAGCCAGGAGAGGAAGAGGTTATTATTGTTAAGGACTGTTAATGTCTCTCGTTGCGAAGATCTTTTTAACATACAACTTCTCTCCCCCTGAGGTCTCTTTGTTTCCACCATTATTCAGCTATTTTAGGGTATTGCACCAATGCATAACACTAATCAATAGCTTGTGGACACTACCCTATAGCTCCTTGAGGCTGTGCAGCCTCTCTTCCCGTACAAGTACATACACTTCACCTCTTTTGGAGCCATCAGTTCCAGCATACTGCAGCGTTCGCCATTCTCTTCAATGACAGCCCCATAGCTCTTTAAGCATTTCCTTCATTCCTCTCAGGTGTGCAGAATGTGGTAGGCTTAAATTGACTTTGGCAAGAAACCGTAATAGATGGATGCAAGAAGGCTGTCATCTACTAGTACAGAGTAGTGGTTTCTAGATGTGAAATCCATACCCTGATCCTTTGCTTCACCTGCTATTTCAGTGGCCCTGCTTCAGTTCAGTCTACCACCGAAGCGTATTTGCTTTGTTGTTTACAGTTGGTTCTCCCATCTCCAGAATATATATCTGAGCAAAATGATAGTATAACAAAGGATCCATATGTTGCTGTGGGAATCTGTGCCTTGGACTTACTAAGTAGTAGAACTGTGGCTGATTTATGATTCAGGGTGGGGATAACTGCCTGGTCTCTTCATTTTTCTAATACTTCACATATGAAAAGGAGATACTGCCCACTATTAAAGAAGTGGGTTCATCAAAGATAAAAGATAATTACAAATCAACATTAACATTCTTCTTTGAGGATACCTAGTTGTAAGAAGTTGGGAGGAACAGCAGAATGGAAAAGTTTAAGAATTAAGTGCCAGCATCTCTGACCTCCTGTTTGAGCATCAAGCCTGCCTTGTGTAATAAAAGCTATTTATAAATTGCTGTTCTGTTACACGTGTACAGAATTTTACGATGCATAAATTGGGAAACAGAGCCAGCAAAGGGACTTAGCAGAGTGATGAATGGATGACAGGGTGCAAGACTGAAACTGTGTTTTATTCCTGGATTATGAAGTCAAGAAGAAGAACTGCTGGGAAGAGCTGGCAGTTGAAGGAGAAAGATACAGAACCCAGGAGATAAAGAATCCAGTAATCTGGGAATTATCAAGCCACATTGTCACACTTCTTTCTGACAGTTACAACTCCAGGTAGTAGCTTTTTATTTTCACTTTGCTATGTTTTCATGAATATTTTTAGTTTTTCTCCAAGCTCCAATTGCACCACTGTCACCAACCGCTTCCAGTGTCACAGCCCTAATCCTCCTAAATCTCAGTAATTTATTCCCTTAGATTTTAAGCAACAGGTAAGAAGAGGTCTGATTTCTTTTTTCCCGTTTGTTTTGACAATACCTCCCTTCACCCCGGTTATACTCTGGAGAGAATGTGATCAAGCAACGCAAAATCATAATCTTTATCTGGGCCCTAGCTAGAAGTTCATGAATCTATTCAGTTGGTTGTCACTGCTCAAAAGACTGTTAGAGACTGATAACTCATTAAACTGCCGTTTAATTCTATCGGTCGTGCAGATATTCCTCAGCAGAATTCCGTTAATGCAACTTAATTCCAAACAGATGAGTCAAGTTAAGGTCAGTAGGTTGCGATTATTCTTTATAGTATTGTCACAGGATATGTTCAACATGCAGGTGCATTTTATATCTTCAAATACTACAGAGTAAAACGAGTCGAAACAAGGCTAGAATAGAACTGCTTTGGACCAATGAATGAAATCTGATTTCCACTTGATTTTTACTCCTTTCATAAATGTGTTGTAAGGTCTTCATGTATTTAATTTAAAATTGGCAGATAGATTGTTCAAAGATACGTGGTTGCACTTTGAAATGCATGTTTTTCTGTCTTTTATGTGTTCTCTGTGTCTTGCATCTGTAAGGATTTCTGCCAAAAAACTTTGAAAAGGAAATTAGAGGCACTCAAGATAATCATTACAAAGAGAAGAATTCTCTTTCCTGGTAGCAAATGAGAAAATATATCCTGATTAGTTTTACAATAGCAATGGCCTTTAGTTTTTTTCTGGTACCTTGTGGGGTATTTTCTTAAATAGATAGTATAAAGCACTTTTATGTTTGGGGAAACCGCAGCACTTTTTTCATGCAGCAATCACGAGAGGTTCACTTTTGCAAGCCCCTGTGTCTTGACATACCCTTGATATTCTAACCTTGTAATGCTGTAACTTGATTTAAGGAAAAAAAGAAAAAAAGGCAAGCAGTATTAAATAAAAAAGAAAAAGTAGATGATCCTTGGTTGTGATTCTTTATAAATGAAATATTTGTGACTGCAGTATTGCTTTTGGTCTAATTTGTGTGTTGCAGACCAACAGTATGTATTTGCTGGCCAGATTTCATCCTGCTTTTGGCCACCAGTGTTGCTGAAGTCCTCTTCAGAGCATGAAGGAAGTGGGTTGAAAGTGGATTCGTTCTTTTCACTAATGTCTTTTACAGTAGCATATTTTTCAGGGGATGGCCTATTGCTGCTCAAGCTTGCAGTGTACATCTGATGAGCCCTTAGGTTAGGAATTGGTGAGTGGGAGAGCCTTAGATCCACAGCAATTATTCAGTAGACTGCATGCTGCTAGCAGACCACTTAGACACTCCCGTTCTCTGGAATTGCTTTGCATGCTGACTGGTATACTAGGAAAACTAGCTACGCTGTATAAAATGCTTTTCTCAGCCCTACCTTTGTCCTTGCAGCTATCCAGCAATATAGCATATATCTTAGTCTGCTAATTTTACCTGTTTAGCCAAAATGTTGCAGACTTGTTTGGTGCATCTGCCCTCACTGGTTGAACTAATGTGCTTTACCGTACAGTGACTATTTTGATTTTTATGCTATAGCGAATGTAATTTGAGGGAGATATTAAAGCCTATTTGCATTGATAATAATACCTTATGCTTGGAATAACATGAATGTCTGTTTTGCAAATAATTGCAAGCACAGCCTGCACACTAAGCAAAATGCAAGGGGAGCATGATGATTGTTTTGTGAATGATTCAAGATCTTAACTTTTAAGTTAAGGAACCATTTATCCTATTATAAAAATATCTTTGAAAGAGAAGAACTGTCAGATTTTTTTCCAGTAGTAATAACTTTGATACTTGTCTTCTAAACTGTCAATGATGTTTCTTTTAAGGAAGCGTATTTTTGCTAGATATTTATTTTATATTTATTTTCTGTGGATATTTTATGGATATAGATAATATATATGTATGAAAAATTTATTATGATAGTACATGAATCAGAAATGGCTTTGCCATAACTCTAGATGGAATTTGTTAAGTTAGCTGTAAGAACCAATCTTTCGGTTTGCAAAATAAGCAAAATTTGCTTTGGCAATTTGAAGCAGTAAATATGAAAATGCATGCAATTTTTAGACACTTTTCAGAGTAGGAAACCATTTTAACATGGAATAGGACTGTGTTTAGAATAGTTAATAACAGCATCTTTTGGAAATGCTACAAAGATGGCATTGCTTGTTTCCACATATCACAGTTGGCTCACCAAGTAGCATATCTTCTTTTCAGTGCTTTCACTAAGTAGCATATTTTCTCTTCAGTGCTTTCCCTGATGTTATTTCCTCCCTGATATGGTTGAATCAATCCCTAAAAGTAGAGTACTCATGTTGAGAAGCTAAGCATGCACAGCAAAGAAGTTTAGTCTAAATACTGGTGTTGGTTTATACATTAGTTGAATTGATGTACTGTAGTAGTGGTGCTTCACTATGATCGGCCAAAATCATTGCAATGAAGATACTTTATTCCTTTAGTGTCGTGTTACTTTGTCCTTTCTGTATATGGAATTTTTATGGAAATTAGAGGACATGCAGGATTGTGCATGTGACTTGAAACATGAAGTGAGAAGGATAGTATAGCCTTATATAGGGCTCTGGGAAGGAAGCAAATTACATACCTTCCTGAAAATAAAAGGCTCACTAACATGGTGCTTAATGTGTTTTCCTAAGAAAGTAATTAGTATTTTAATCCTGAAGTCTATGAAATGTGTGTCACTTCTGTATACATTGATTTGCTTTTCTCTGGAATTGGCAAATTAGACTTGCTTTGGAGCAAAGCCAAATAATATGTGAGGCAATTTCATGCCTTGTGAATTATTGAAGAGAATGTTGGTACGTAAAACTTGTCTTCAGAGTACTGGCTCCCCTCCCATTTCTCTTAACCCCTTTGGGAGTCTTGGTTTGAACTATTTTCCAGAGACTCAACAATTTCTAAAGGCTGGGTAACCATTCCAGTGGAATGGAAGGAATTTTAAGTATGATCTCCCTTTCCCCTTACATTTGTCTCTTTCTGGATTGCAGTCTCCTTTTTGCTAATTCTAGATAGCAGGTATGCTAGATTGCAAAATATGCTTTGATCATAATGGTTAACCCTGTGACAAAAATCACTGTCTAAACTTGGGATCAGATGATGCTCAAGGCAATCATTTGAATTTTTTTCTGTATCTCTGCAATAAATTTATGAAAGAAAGATATCATGATCTGTTTCCTTACTAAAGTATGCGTTTGTTTGTACAGTCTGATAAGTTAAGGTTAGTTATGGGGCAGGACTGTTGTCTTCTGCTATAACAGCAGCATAAGTGAGGAAGAGGACAAACAAGTAAACTTTCCATATAATCGTGTTGTTGGGAGTAGAATATGCCTCAGACAAATTTTGGTCAAATGTGAGCTTTTATAATAATTTTGGGCTGGATTTTGTTGGACACAAGTCTAATGAATTACATGAGTTTATTGTGAGATGAGGCTATATACAGGGGTGATTTTTAAGAGCACTAAAGATGCCCATTAAACTTACCTTAAAGGCTTTTTTTTTTTTTTTTTTAATGGTCTGACACCGTCTCCTTATATTTCTATCATTTGACTTTGCCAAGGTCTGAAATAGCATATATTTTAAATGGGAGGAGATCTGCAAAGATGTACTGAAAACATAATTTGTGAAGCTCTTTGGAATTCTTTGGGATATAAGTATAAATACAGAATATCTGTTAGAGCATTTTAAAGGCTACAAAAAAGTAGTTTTAATAGATAAAAATTATTAATGTTAATTTTCAGTGCCACTCATAGATAAATATTTTTTCCTTCTTTCCAGATACTTGTTACATAACAAATTGAATGTATTTATCATGTCTTAAGAAGTGAAGGTCCAGATTTTTCTTGATTTACACAGAATGCTGCTTGGAAACACAATAAATGAGAT
This sequence comes from Fulmarus glacialis, assembly GCF_000690835.1. Taxonomy (NCBI): domain Eukaryota; kingdom Metazoa; phylum Chordata; class Aves; order Procellariiformes; family Procellariidae; genus Fulmarus; species Fulmarus glacialis. Next base: position 41,701 of record NW_009229918.1, read on the forward strand.
AGGCTTTGTTTATTTAAAAGAACTACAAATTTTATTAAAATATTTACCATCTAGAAATGTTTGTATAGTGGTGTTTGCTTTTCCCCCATATGAGATGATTTGTGTAATCCCTGTTACTGATATGCTGTAGAAAGTTTAATAATAGTACAATTTTATTACTGCATAAATCTCTGTTACGGCAATATAAATCTCATATGACAAACTTGAGACAAAATCATATTAATTGTGTCCTTCTGTTGACTTCAGCTGAGTCATGTCCAGATTCTTTGACAAAATTAAATATGAAGAAATTCAAAGAGGCTGCTTGTCAGTTATGTCTATATAGAAAAAGCTAAAATAACTTAAAATAGGGGGTAAATGCACTAACGCTTCCTGGAGAGAAGACAGGTGTATAGTTATTGATGAGTTTGACTCTATGATTATAAAGTCCTCAGCCACACTCCTCATGGAACTAGCTTTAATGTAGAAATAAAAGAATCTAGTATAATATTAACCATAGTAATTGAGATTAACATGTCTGTAGCAGGGAATCCTGGCAAGATGACCTGGAAGATGAGGGGAAAACCAACATTTGTTCTGGTAGCATAAACTCATCAAGACAAATCTGGATCTCTTCTCAGTGTAGGTTACTGTCTACAGGGGATACCATCACACTTTCCTTGTGATGCAAATGGCAGCCACTAATATGAAGCTTTGGATCAATTGATTAATTTCTGACTGCAGTTGCTTACGCATGCTGCACTATAAGTTCATTTTCCATAGTGATTGTATGTAGGTGGGGGCAGTGTGGAGAGAAAAAAAAAAAACCAGGAGGGATTATAAAGAAAGCAAAGGAGGTGATTTAAAATCCTTCATGTGGAAAGAGGGGCTTAGAGATGGCTCTTTTTCCTCACTTTTTGCATGGATACTTTTCTTAATTTTACTAGCATTTCTAATTAACCAGCTCTGTTTCAATGGCCTTCAATATATATGCAGGGATTTGCATGAAAGTGAGAAATGTTACTCATGAAGATTAAAATTTAGCTTTGGTTCTGCTCAGTCTGGTTATTTTGTTTTTATTGTGATGTTTTAGATTCTGAGGATAATTACCACAGTATCTGATACGGACTAAAAGCTCACAGGAGAGCTATTTTTAACCATGGTACTAAAAGTTACAGTAAATTATTAATACATTCAATATCTAATTTGGCAAAACCCCATAGTGCTTGCCTTAACTGTTCATGAGCTACATAGTAGGCTGCTGAAGAAGTTTCTTTAAAAGTTAAGCAGAAGTAGCAATTTGTAAAAGAACACTGCATTCTTTGTTGTCCTGAACACTGCTGTTAGGGTGTAGATAATCAGCTTGAGCATTATGAATAAAAACCTGAAACAAGTGTGGAACAGTTTTTATTTTTACCTTTGTAGTTGTTATTGCTCATCAGAAATAGCCTGTTTGTTTCCATATGCTGTACTGGAAAAAAGGATCTGTATTAATTGCAAATTCTTCATAACTTAATTGTGTTTAAAGGACATGTAATATACTACAGAGGTTAGATCTCATGACAGGCAGGCAGATTTTGAATGAAATGTAGCAGGGCTGGGATATGGTACTCATGGCATCTTGAGAGAAGGATGTGTAAAATGCTTCTGACTCCTAAAGCCAGAGACCATCAGTGAGCTACAATCTGTATCTTGTCTCTTGGTAACGCTACAATGCCTGGTTCTGAGTTTCTACTGGCATGGTTCACCTTTAAATTTAGACGTGGTAACCGTCACAATTAAAGTATAATCTGATGTCAAGAGACATAGACTGCTTGTGACCTTGGATGAATCACTTGGCCTTATGAGGAACAGAGATGTTATTTGAGTAATGAAGTTATTACCTCAGAAAGTTAGGAGCACAATTTTTTTTTTTTTATTTAACAAGTCAGTTCAGGAATATGAGGTATATGAGGATTTAAGTATTTTTACAGAGTCCAGTGGGTATTCCATTCATAAGGTATTCAGCAATCATTTCATGGAATGTGCTTTCCCTTTCTTCCTTTTAATATTTTCATTCATTTAATGACAAAAATAATCCAAGAGGAAGTAGTTAACGACCT
>NW_009229919.1:0-17034 GCF_000690835.1 Fulmarus glacialis
ATGATTCTATGATTCTATGATTTAAAATTCCATATTCATATGTACAGATATGCAGCGTCATCTTTTGTACAAACTACTTTTTGGATCGTTGAGGCTCCAGCAGTATACATGAGTATTTAGAATATCACAACTAGCCCTAATAAAAATGAAAGGGGTGTTTGAAACTAGCCCAATGTACTTAAGTGTCCAGTTACCCTTGGGAAAGCAAGTGTGTAACAAAATGTCATCTTTGAAATACAGCTCTGTATCTCTTACACACAGCTGAAAAACTGTCACTTCAGCAATGAAGCATGACAGCTGCTCAGAAGCCTACTATGACTCTGCATGCTATTCTCTTCACTTGGTTATGATACTCTCAGTAACTCTGCACTTATGGAGCTTTTAGCCAAATGTATTTTAATTTGTACACAGAGGAGAATTTTATGACACATATAGCTATCAAATAATCCATTGCTATAACACACCTTTTTTTTCCACGATCACCAAATTCGTAATTCTATAGACAAAAAAACGATTAGGTTCATCTGGATGTATGCCTCAAAGTTTACATATGTACTACATTTTATGTCAATAACATGTTGAGGCCAATTTTTTTAAGTCCTTCTTCACATGTAATATAGAAGGGAAAAAGACCAATCTACTGAATCAGTAAGTTGCCTATAGGCAACTCCAGGTATTTAGCAATATTTTTCTCTATTATTTTAGTATTACTTTATAGGAAACTAAAGGTAAATACACTAAAAGAGAAACCATCAGCATACTTATTATTTCTCCTTCCAGAAATTATCAGTCCTCGTGTCTCATTTACTTCAAGTTCTCTTTTTAACTGCAAGCACTTCTCGAAGTCTTCACTCTTATCTTCAGTTGAGGAGCTCATCCTGCACTAGGCATAGCCACTAGTATCTGTACCACGCCAGCTACCTCCATCTGAAGGAAAGGTACAAAGTGCTCTAGGACACTGGTCTGGCCTGATCGTGCACTCCTCAATGATCCAATACTCCAGAAAGACACATTAATCAAATTAACTAGGTAAAGTAGCACAAATTACTAAAGGCCAGTATAAAAGGATAGCACAAACCCATAGAAGAAAAACTTCTATGGATTCAAGAATACGCCTGTGACAGAATTTGAAAGGGAAATAAAGCATTATGAGAAAAGACTTTTAAGTGCATTATTAACAAGAGAAAAATTGAAGGAGGTAATAGTTAACAACAAAATATAGTTAATTACTAGCAGGTGGGCTAAAGTGTTGACTCTAAAACAGGATTTGGGGAGTGAAGTGATATCTTTTATTAGACTGACTAATTTAGTACTAAAAAAAAAAAAAAAGATAAGTCTTCAGGAACACAAACCCAGCTCCTGAGGCAGATGCTTGTCTATTTTCCAGCTATATCCATTGGATTAACAAATGAGATTGCCTTTTCCCCACAACTTTTCCTTGCTTATACTCTTAGGCTAGCATAGTTACAACGTTATCACTATATCTTGAAAGTGTTCAATGACCTTTTTGCTTCAGCCTTTGCTTAAAAGATCTGTTTTAATGTCATAGCCAATCCCATTAAAATCATAAATAGAAGGGTGAAAATCAGGCTAGAAAAAGGAAAGAATAATGGTAGAATCTACATAGATAATGTAGTAGTATCCAAGTTGGCTAGGACTGATGTAATTCAGCACGGAGAACACAGAAAACAGTTTTCAGAGCCATCAGCAATTATCTTTAGCAACCTGAAGAATACAGATTCCAGAAGACTAGAAAGGGCAAACATTTACTTACTTTTAAGATGTCAAAAAGGACAAGAGAGCCTAACTTCAATCACCAGAAAACTATCAGAACAAATAACGAAAAGGTCTACTTGTAAGAATCTGGAATATAACCAGGATGTAAGTAAGAGCCAAAATGAATGTTTAATAAATAAATCATGTCAGGACAAATTTATTTCTATCTATGGCAGATAACAAGCTTTAACGATAGAGGAGAATAAATACAGTCATGCATCTGGATTTTGGCTTTTGACATCTCACAGGACATTCCCATAGACAACCAGATTTAAGATAGTTAGACAGTTACTCGGGAAATCCCATTCAAAGAATAGTTATCAACGATTCATTTTCGAATGAGCAAGAGGCATCAGGTCAGGTTCTACAAGAATCTGTCTGTATGACATATTCATTAATGAACTGGTAGATAGATTAAGATGCTTTTTGCATTTGAAAATGACACTAAGCTGAAAAGGCTTCAAACCCCTCAAAGTGCAGAATGTACATTTTAAATCATCTTGGTGAACCACAGAAATCTGAATTCAGCTAAACAATTAAATGAATTCACATGCACAAGTAAAATTATCTGCACAAATATAAAGTGGAGAATGACTGGCAAGACAAGCACAGTGTAGAAAAGAACCTAATAATTAGAATGGATCACAAACAAGAAACAAAATCTTACCATTGCATAAGAAGCAATCATGCTGGGTTAGAGAAAATGAGTACGTTTTATGTTAAACACACAAAACATTCCTTCCACTCTACTCAGAGTTGGTAATCCTTTACCTGGATCCCTGTGACCACTGCAGGTTATCACATGTCAAGGAATACATCGACCGGCTGGAAAAAGTCCCAAAAACAGAAATAAGAGTGAACTTCCAAAAAAAGTGATCTAGCATAAGACTTTGCAAGAACTGGGCTTGCTTAATCCAGGAGGGGGAAGACTAGGAGGAGATTTGATAACAGTTTTCAAATTTTCAGAAAGATTCTTTGTGAAAGAAGACAATGAATTGTTTTCCATAACCTCTGAAAAAGAAAAAAAGATTGCAATAAGGGAGAATTAGGTTAGAGGTGAGAGAAATATTTCAGTGTGAAAGGCCAACTAAGCAATGAGTAACAGACCTACAGAGCTTTTTCCTGCTTGTTAGAAATTTTAAGGAGGAGTAAGCGAAACAACAGTGAGGATTGGTTTTCTGTATCGATCCTAATTTGGAGCACACTTTTGTATTAGTGGATCTCATAAATATTGCACAGAAAGTATTATTATCAAACAGTATGCAACTTTTTACCCTTGCTCTATTGCATAGACTGTGGTTCTAAACATATGTCTCTATTAAGGGCATTATAATATAAGACGAATATGAAAACTGAAAGTAAAATGATTGCCATAAACAAGGATTCAAAATCCCTTTAACTAGGCAGCATGCTAGTGACTACAGCAGAGGAATGGAAACTGGAGATGTATATGCTTTTCACAGATTTTTCACAGTAGACTTCTACTTTCTGTCCAAATATTTCATTGTTCCAAAAAGATCAGAGTTTAATTATTAATTACACCCATAAAATGTGAATGCCTTTGTGAGTAGTCCATATTGCATTGGCTTCTAAGGTTACTGTATGCTCAACAGTTTTCTGTTTTTTCACATTAAAAAGTAAATAAAATAAAATCAATTCTTGTATCCTGCAGCTCTTAGCTCTGACACATCCATTATTTCAGAAATACCAATTTTTATCACTTTCTTTCCCATTCTGAATTTTTCAGTAGGTCATTATTTATGTAACACCGTTGATGATATTTACATCATACCAGCATGATTGTGGACAAATCTATAGCCTTAATATATGTATCAGCATACCATATAGAGGCAAATCCTTTAAGCAGTCTGGATGATGCTCCTTTAAGTTTCTCAGAGAGCTGCAATAATGAAAATTATATCTTGGGCCATTAAGAGGCAAGGTGGTCCCAGGTCTCACTGACATAACCAGATCCAAACATTCTCTACTTTGTTGTAGCCTCCAAGTCTTTGTCACTTCTTACCTTAATGTTTGTGAGAGGAATAACATAGGGATGTTTAATTAAGCCTGTGATGTCCTTCGTCTCCAGATCTTTATAGTGCCTTAACAGCACACACACACTGTTAAACAGACCTCTCCATCTGGGTGGAGAAGTACCACCGAGGCCAACAGATATTCTGCAAACAAAGCTGGGGAGCACCAAGTCCAAGAACAGTGAGAAGGCAATCTGCTGAGCTTACCCTCGCTACTCAGAACTACGTCTGAAAGTCCTTCTCTTTCATAAAACACTTTTTCTGTTCTTGAAAATAATGGGGAATAGCAAAGCATAACTGCTGTTAAAAGCAGCTAACATCTTACCTGTCCTGTACCTGCTGTGCACTCATAGAACTCACAAGTCATTCACACAACTTTATTTACATTGGTAGATGTAGACTAGAAAAAGCATTCACAAGATCACACTTGTCAGTATGGATTCTTGTACTTAGAGCAAATCTATGTATATACATCATTTCTAAGTGAGCTACTAGGGACTCCTTTTCTCCTCATAAAATGTAGCACTATGAGGAAAAGAATATTTTAGAAAGTTTCTTTACTTCATTGACAGGATTTGTCCAAAATCAGTGTCATCAAAAGTAATATTTGAGAGAGGTTTTTAAATTATTTTTAAAAACAAATACACATACTTTCTGACAGGAAAGAGAAAGCCTGTGGTGAGCTGTACAAAACCACAACCTACTGCTGCTCTGATCATTATTCCCTGTTCTCAGTTACTGGACCACATGCCAAAGCATCTAAGATGACAGGGCCCAGGCATAATTGTGTTGGAGTTTTAGAGCTGCCTCTGGGTCTGTCACATCGTCAGACTGCCCCTGTGCTGCTTGTCTTCCTCGTCCTCCTGAATGCCATTTCCTTTCCTTTCAACATTTTTTCGTATAATTTGTCTCAGGTTTGTCCATTCATGAATAACATTCCACTCAAACCCTATATACATCCTGCTATATACAAGGTGTATATAGCAGGCCTTCAAGCTGTGCGTGCAGGTTTTGCTCAGGTAGGCGGATGGATTTAAGAAGCACATGCCTGCTGGTCTCGGAAATGCATACCTGGAGCCTTTCTGCTGAAACGCAGCCTGCACACAACCAGCCTGCTTGGTTTTCAGTCTGAAGCCTTCACAAATACATACCACACCTCGTTAGTCAAGTACCCATTTCCTGTTATAAATAAGATGTTCTCTTTTCTTCTAACGAGATCCTGGCTCAGTCTGGAAAACTCAGACTTGGATTCATATTTCATGTGCCCTGTTCAGCTCAGGAAAGTTTAGTCTGCTGTCTGGAAGCAACTTAAGGATATCCAGAGTTGGGTTCAGTTTGAACTTTGTATTCCGCCACTGAGACAAAAATGGAACTGCGGTTTCTTAGGGGGTGCTCGTGTCTACATGGATCAGACAGAAAGCTCCTGAGGGTGTGCAGAATATCCTGCGTGCCTCCACACCAAAGGTGTTTGGGTCATTCCCAGCATATCTAGCTCTACCTCCTATGGGTATCCACAAAGAAAAACCTGGGCCACAGGTTTTGTGGCATGCAATAAGTCATCTATCACTCAGCCTCCTATTTTTCTACACTACGCAGACGTAATGAGCCTACCATGCAATCCTACATAAGACACAGAGTCTCGTAGCAAAGGGCAGGGGAGGAGCAGATGAAATCAGGGTCATGGCCAGATGCAGGCCCCATGGTGGTCAGCTCTCCCCACTGGTTCCTAAGTGCTGACATTGTTTGAACTTGCAAATAGAGGCTGCGCCTTCGCATGGAGGAAGGATAAGGTGGCACAGAGATGCTTGTTGTTGCAGGGACCCCTTACTGGGCAAACTGTGGAGATGCCACCACTGCCAGTCCAGCCGCTGAGTGTCTGCAAGCCTGATGGTGAGCCTGGGTAGAGCACAAGGGTCCCTGGAACAGCAGTGACGCAGCCCTTGCAGCTACAGGGCATGCCTTGGAGACACAGGCAGGGATGGAACCCTCACAGGGGGTTTTCAGCACCCCTCAGAGGGTGGTGCAAGGTGTGGGAGGGCAGACAGTCAGGGCAGTTAGCCTTGATGACGCCTTCAACAGTGCTGCAAGGCACTGGGCTTTGAGGTCCAGCTATCATGCCAACTATCTCAATCACCCCATTTGTAAACCAGTATTGCAACATCCTGTATAAATCAGGGCTTGTCAGCAAGAATAAGATCCTTTAGGGCAAAGCTGCAGCTAGCGCCTGCAAGGTGTGCTGCAAGCAGCGTGCTGGGCCTCCCTCTCCTGCTGCCTTGCCTAGTGCCTTGACAAAATGGTCATTGCTGCCCCACTGGGAATACAGGCACTGTGTACCAAAGGGAGAAAGAAACCCCAGATGGGCGGGAAGGAGGAAGGAGAAGGTCTAACCTGGCTTCCTACCTTCTTGGCCTGAGTTTTGATCTGTGGATCACAATGTGATGTGATTGGTGATCCATGGAGCTACGGAACCAGCCTGCATTGTCCTTTGTTTGGACACAGGACACATATCCAGAAGATCGAAGGGTATTACATCTTTTCCGAGCTCCATTCAAGTAGCTCTGCACCACCCATTACCAGCTCACGTTTCACAAGCACAGACTTTCTCCAATGACAAGAAACATTTACACCATAAGTTCCTTAAGGCCCAGTTTTTGCACTGAGAACAAGACTGTGCCTTTTTAGGAATGCCAGAAAATGCCACGTATGCGTTGATAGATTGAAAAATAGTAACAAATTGTCTTCTCAAAAATATTAAAAATGCACATTAGGAACCATTATGAAGACACTAATATCACACAGTACAGATGACATTCTTATCTCCAGAACGTCCTGACCTGAATCGATCTTTATTGAGTACTTTCATGAAGATGGAGTAATCTCTGGGGACTTCACAGAGGACAAAGAGGCAAAGTGATGTGTCCACAGTAGGTAAAACAGTGATTCAGAAACGTCCTTCCTCAACCCGTTACTATACCTGTTAAGCAATATTTCTTCACTTTATTAACAGGCTAAGAGATCATGAGAATTAATCACGGTGATTAATTGTGTTTATAGATAAAGTATATCACAGATTGTGTTTATTATGTCTGGGGTTGGGGAGAAATCATACATTGCATCAAGTAACTGTCAGTTCTGCTGCAAGTGCATTTCTCGCTGCTCAGCTATAAATAGTGCTCACAACACATGTGAAAAGGATCACACTCCATTCCGAGGTGGGAAATCGCTGAAGAAAACTGTTCTGGTAAACAAGCCCTTCCTGACGGCTGTCTGAATAATTGGCAGCGAGCGCAACTCCTGGATCGCTCTGCTGACAAAAACTGCCTTGCTCCTCCCTGCTCCAAGCAACGCTGCGTGTCAGGGAAGGCTGAAACCACTAGTATGGAAACTGAGAAGTCTTGCTGCCGGCCTTAGAAAGATGGAGCCAAAACTGCACTCTTTAGCAAACCATCTCCCAGGCTCGGCTCAGGTGTTCACTGCAGCTCCCAGCTCAGCTGTTGATACCCCTGTCTCCCTGCCAGGGCTCACCACAGGCTCAATGGTGGCTCAGCTCTGCATGGCAGACACAACAGATGTGTTTTGCCAAGTTAGAGATTCTCAAGGATGACAATTTCACAGCCTCCACACAGCTCTTTCAGTGCTCTTTAGAAAGGCTTTTCTTGTATCTCACTGGAGCCAGCTCAGCTGTTGATACCCCTGTCTCCCTGCCAGGGCTCACCACAGGCTCAATGGTGGCTCAGCTCTGCATGGCAGACACAACAGATGCCAAGTTAGAGATTCTCAAGGATGACAATTTCACAGCCTCCACACAGCTCTTTCAGTGCTCTTTAGAAAGGCTTTTCTTGTATCTCACTGGAGTCTTCTCTGCTACAGCTTAAACACACGTTTTGCTGTACTGTCCACCAAGAATATGGAGAACAAACTATCCTCTTTTGCACACTTCTTGATCTACTTTTGAACATCCTAGACAAGGTCGCTATACCTGCTAACAATATTTTACATAGTTCAAGACTGTTAAGTGTTCATATATCATCCTGTTCCAAAAAGTACATGGATGCAGCAGGACTGCTGCATTTAATCATTTCATGGAAAGTATGTTTAAGGGATCACACACCTCTGCTCTGTTCAGCAGCATCACGCAGCATCTCCAGTACCTGCATCGCACAGCATTTGACGGTCTGTTTTCCCCCTTCACCAATCACATGCACGGTGCTAACTGCAACTGTGCCCCACGTCCCACGAAGTACCCCTGCCAGGGAGCCTAGCAATTCTTTCATTTTGTGCATTAAGCCATATTTACATGAGCATAAAATATGCCAGCTGACTTTGCTATTAGTAACCATACCATGAAACTGATAGAAATGTTGTTTATCAGATATATTTAGGCTGCTGGCAAACACAATGGGGCATATTCATACTATCCCCTTTGACAGTTTGCACAGGTCACCCTTCAGAGGTGCACACCCGTTTTCACCGCTTCTATGAGCTCCTAAATTTTGGTGCACCAGATTGTATCTCAGTCTGATATCTAAAGTAGACAGTGAGTCAATCTTGCATCAGCACCAACATAGGTAGTTATCTCAGCATAGCACTTTTGGCGTATGCAATATTTGAGCAAGATCATGCACAACTAACCTCCCATAGGGTTCAGGCTGGCAAAACTCAATGGCACAAATACTTCCAAAAGAAGCAGCCCAGTCCTGACTGAAATTAATTTGTTTTCAAATGTAAGTGAAAGCACAGGAAATATTTTGCAGTCTTCAGCCCAATAATTATGATGAGGCATCTAAAGCAAAAAACTTTATTTTGAGTCACTGGTCAGTATATACACCCTTTACATGTTTAATACTGAGTTTCACAGTATAGATAACATGTTCCAAACTTCTTTGGAGGTATCCAGATCTTCACTGAGAGAACCTGTTTTGTTACCATTGACATTTAGAATATGCTATTTGTTTTCCTTCTCCCTTATATTTGACAGTTACTACTTAAGAAAGGACTTTGATATAGCCCATGACATGCCTGAGGGTATTTTTAAAAAGCAGTTTGGGGGAAGAGGAAGAGAATGAATACATGAAAATAAAGCCTGATCTAAATTAGTAAATTACATGTTCCCAGATGTTTCCTTCTCGAGATCTCGCATAGAGCAACTGCATCAGGACAACTGTAGTTTAAGGTTTTCAGTTGTCACTAAATCTGTCCTCCTTTTTCATAAGCTGATCTCATATTTTCCAGAGTGATGTTGTTTTCACTTCACATCATCTGTACAAACAAATAAAGTATTCCCTCCCCCACAAACACAAGCACATGCACACACAGACTCCTCTCTTTGGTCTGCATACAGCAGCTTGGCACCAAAAAGATATGTGATTAAGTTTTAACAAGTGTCAAAGCCAAGTGGCTCACAGACACTTACCTGGAGATCAGAATGTGGTTTAGGTGCTTTCTGAAATTCAAATTAGCAAGTGTCATTCTTCCTGCCTTCTACCACACTTCAGGGAATGTTTGATCTGCAGAGAGAGAATGAAACACAGAAAATGAGCAAGAGAGAAACCCCCAGGATCCAGGGGCTCAGACTTCCCACTCCCAAGCACTGCCACTGTCTCTGGGAGCATGTGAATAATCAAGGTTACTCTTGCTTACATGGCCATATTGCAGGGCGCTAATGTAGTATCCTGTAGAACCGATTCCCTCATAAATATTTAGGTCAAGGATTTCAGCATAGAACAACAATACAATTAACAATTCAAAATGCTACCACTGAAAGTTATAGCATCAGCTGGAAGTGAGCAGACATGCCTTTGTTAAGTTATGATGTAGTCTATCATTTGTAATACAATATCAGTGCAAAAACAATCCCTCAGAGCATTGATCAGAAATTTCATAACCTTTTTTTGTTCGCTAAAGTACACATTTTATAAAGGCTGTCATGGTCTCATGTTACTGCCATGTTGCTCAGAAATAAAAGATGTTGCAAGGGAAGAAAGGAGATCTAACATCTGATGACCTACATGGGTTCTTTATTGTTAAAATGTTAAATTTAGGTAGTTTCTGTATAGGGAAAATAATGAAATAGATTGGTATACGGAAAATGTATTCTATACATCAAATTCAATACGAATTTTACACTACACATAGTGGCCAGAATTAATGTATCAATGTTTACCTACATCTACCCCTTATACCTCTCTAATATGCTATTACACAAGTGCTTGAAAAAATACACCAACAACCACAAACACAAAAAGAGTTGTAATAGCAAATTGCAGTGTATGAGCAAGAGTGACCTCTTTTTTTTTTTTTTTTTTAAACTGAAAACTATTAAGAATTAAGTCCAGTGAACTGTAAGGACCTGCATCCCTTGTCCACCTTACCATCCCATTAACTGCAGCTGACATATTGCAAAGGGAAAAAAAGATAAAATGGAAAAGAAACCAAGTATTAGGAAAACAGGAACTATCCAAGAAGCAAGTTTTTCCTCTCGCTTGTGCTCAGTCAGTACTGTACCATCAGTTTTCTTCTACCTTTGCAGCTTCTATGTTTGCACACCCAAAGCTGAACAGCCCATCCTCCAGCCTCACACAGAGCCGGGGGCTGACTTTTAACCAGACTGCATACAGTGACGTTTTGTCCATTTACACACAGTTTAAATATGACTCCCTTCTGCTGCTGCAGGACAGAAAAAAAGTGACACCTAGTTTTATACTGAATCTTCTATTTTTATACTGACTTGTTGAACTTGGGATTAATCCTTTCCTGGATATTGATGTAGTTTTGGGTATTGATATAAACAATGTGAAAAGTACAGGGACAGGGTAAGAAAAACTCAAGGCACCATGAAATCTTTACCTTTCCTGTGTGTTTTTCCTGTAGTTCCCCCCTTCGTTTTCAATCCCTCACTAAATTGCATAAGGACCTGCTACACCAAGTCCTTGCAGAGAAAGCAGTGGTGCGGACATGCAGCGTGCACCTGGCACATAGAAGAGGAACCCCTTCGCAGTGACTCTTCCTAGGTGAAAGATGGACTAAACGCAGCCCTGTCAGAGCACCCTCTTGACTGCATCTAATTCTCAAGTGACCTGTTTTCCTACTCACAGAGCAGTGCAAGGCAAGGACAAAGGGGAATTAATACATTTGAAACCATCTATGCCTCTCATTGTTAAAGAGCCCACTTATATATATATATAAGAGGTACAATTGCTATGTCTTATTAACAAAGAATCAGACTTGCTAATCAGTTTTATATGTACCTATGAGTACAGAATGTGCTGTGTACATTAAAATCTTTGCGATGATCCTCTAACTTGTCTTTGAGTGCTGCTAATTTTGATGTGGCTATTTCTTGTAGGCAGCAGATAAGATCTGAAAATGCCAGAGGATTTAAAAGGATGAAGGGTCCAGATCTGAAGACATTCTTTTTACTTTATTTTATTTTTATTCTTTGCGTATTCGACAATCTATTCTTTTAGACTGAAGCATTCAGTTCAGAAAAGGTATCATAGGAGCAAGCTTGAATTGCAGTGTAAAAAAGCAACAAAGAAATCACCCTGTTCACCTTGTCCCAAAGATTTTTTCGAAATATATATATACACATACATAAATGCCTTTTTTTATAGCTTGTTGAACTATAGAAGTGAATAAAGAGAAAAGCATTGAATAATTCATCAAATTTTCTTCCTTTATCACTCAGGTCCAATCTTCCCACATAAACATATAAAACCAAACTGAATTCTATCAAACTATTAATATTAAAGATGCAACTGCAGGATTTTATCCCAAAGAAAAAAAAATGTCTTGCTAGTCAGAGTTGGTAGGGTTTCTATGACTTCAGCTAGAGACAGACGTCTAGATCTGAACCAGCCATCCTAGTCTCTGTGCATAGTCAATGTAGATGACAGAGCCCAGGGACTAAGACATCTCATCCTAAGCAGAGATCTAAAACACACCATCTGAATACATTACAAAAGTATCTACTTCTCCCACAGATGATAGGGGGAGCCCAGAATAACTAGCTCAGGTATAGACATCTACCCCACAGATGTTTAAAGTCATGAGAGATTAAACGTTCACTGTGTCCAGCCTCCAACAAACCTTAAACAAACCAACCTATGCAAGTTGAATTATGACTGCAGGAACTGCGTCACACAAATACAAGTCAATATCCAAAAATATTCCAAATATACTGTTACCTTCAAGTCACTGCAGGTAACTCCAGTTAAAATGTGCTCTCCAGGAATACCCAGCCAGATCCATTGTAGAGTTTATATGTCAATAAAAAACTCTCCTATGGCAGCAGGGCTTTCACCTGACTTTAGTGAAACTGGGCCTTATGTAGAGAATATTCTTTCTATAGTGTTTACTAATTTAGCTTGCAAGGCTGTGTTTAGAGGGATGTTAAGCATTAACTAGCACATCCTCTATTTGCAGATTATGTGTGTAATTCCCCACACAGAAAGATGAATATATGTATCTAAAAATAAAGCTTCATATACAGTTTCCCAGTAGACAATTGCTTACTCATTTTTAATGTATGTTTACTTAAAATTTTGCTCCCTGGGATGGACTTATGAAATATACATTTCATTTTAGCAGGGATTCCCAAAGGAGTCAACTGCCAGGCAGCCTTTTTCTAGCTCCTTCAATACAAACAATGTAAAGCAGGACACTAAATCTGCAATAGCAGGCAACACTCAGGAATTAGAGTTTCAGCTCAGTTTCTGCTGACAGTGCCTGAGGAGTACCTGGATCTGAACAATTCTATTAGCACACTGGATAATTCATTCCCAGCAATTTGTTACCTGACATTAATTTCCTATAAAACCATGATATCTGAACATGCTGCACATAAAATCATTTTTAGGAGTGACAGGAAATGAATGACTGGGTGAAATTTCCCTAGAATGTTTTCAGTATTTTTGCATCCCAAATTCCTGCTAGATCCTCCCAGAGTAATTTTAGCTGCTTTTGTATTAGGCAATGGAGATATTAATTCTCCCAGCTGGAAATCTACCTTAAATTCTGTCCCACATTTTGAAAACATGAAGAAAGAAGAAAAAAGACAGAGTTAAGAAAATAAAAAGTATGGATTCACACTATTGCATAAAGTCTCTAACAAATGACCAGTGAATTCAGCCAAAAGACTTAATACTGTATATCACATCAAACATGATCACACAGACAATCCCCATCACTAGTCAGAGTCAAATAATATCTATATACCATTGAAAGGATATGTTTACGAAGAAACTTTTACTGCAGAAGTTTGTCATGTTTTGAATGAGTATAGTGTTTTATTGTATACTACAAATCCTTCAAAATCAATGTCACAACCGGTCAAAACAATAAAATTACATTACAAGGTTTTGGCTGAAATGAAGGACAGGGGAATAGTAGTATACTGCTTGGCAGGAGTCCTGAAGACATTTATATCAGGAGTCATTTAAAACTAAATCAAAAAGGATTCAGGCGCCATTGGCTACAATAGAACCCAGAAAACTAACCTCTATGAAAAGGTACTGAAAGAAACTTTTAAAATGTATTGTTTTGCATCAAAGCCTTTCACAGAGTAAATGTCTGGAAACAGTTTGACTGAACCAACAGACAGATCTATTCCTCTCACTCAGCAAATACAAATCAAGATGAAAATATAGATGGTTTTATAGAGGAAAATTGAAGTAAACTCCAGAGACAACTAAGGCTTCTAGTAAGGAAACAAAGATACTTAACTTCAAAGAAAAAAAGTTATGAAAACAAACAGTTGGAGAATATAAAAGGTGAGAAACTCTCCTCAGAGCTTTTATGCAGCAACTAATAGCAGAGGTGAGTGGTACTCGCTACGGGGAAAGTGGAAAGTGGGCTGCTCACATATTATTAAATGCAGGATCGGGTCCTGCTCATTCCTTCAGCCCTGTCATATTTGCTGCATAGCCATCTATATCAAAATGCATTGAAACTGTAGGATAAGAAAACACAGCATATTTTTAGACTTTTCTACAATTGGTCAGGGCTCATAACAAGGGAAATATTAAAAATAAAAAGAAATTTAAAGGGGGTAGGTTAGAAATATGATAGGAAAATAGGTAAGAAAGAAGATGGTTAAAATCTTTCACTCAACTGTAAGCAAATTAATTTTTTAGAAAATTTACAAACTCTGGCTCTTCATAGTCTAAATAAGTTATTTACGGAAACCCTAGAGTTCAGGACAATTTGACACGTAAAGAGTAAATGAGCTATTAGTTTTGAAAGAGAACATCAAATCCAACAGGCAACATGGTCCATCATGAGAAAGTTACATGAGAATCATTTTACAGATTTGAAATGTTGAACACTGATGCACACAACGGTACCCTTTTGTTTTAAATCATTGTAAGAAACTTTCTGGCTCTTTGACAAACCAGCTAGCTGAAGCAATACTGGCCCCCAGCCTCGCCACGTGTCATACTCCATTTCCTGCAGAGATAAGAATAATACTAACTATGCAACTTTAGGCTAAGAAAGGAAACAATCCCTCAAGCTTCACCAGCGAGGTACTAGCCTCCCCCAGAATGACAGCTATCAGCAGTCACATCTGTCCCCAGGACAGCAGACAGAAAAATCCATCTGTCTCCCAATCAGAGTATTTATCACCTCAGTAAAAATATAAAGAGATTTTGTTTGCAGAGTTGTTACCCTCCCAACTGAAAAAGGATTTACAGGACTGAACTGTAGTGGTCTCAAATATAGACACTCGTTCCTTACAATTGTAGTGCCGGTGTCTAGGTTACTTAAATTAAAACATTTATTTCCCCTTAGCTGCAGCGAGTACTTTTCTTTTTCTCTACTGAGGCCACAGTCTGACGTATTGAGGTTACATGGTCATCAGAAAAAACATACCCTAGCTTCTCTTCCCCATCCTTGGCCCTTATTTCCCGCTCCACACTCCCCCAGGCTGCGCAAGTGCTAACACCCCTTATTTTCCCGAAGTATCAGCTCTTCAATCCAATTTACCACGCAGCCGCAGCAGGTCAGAGGGTGCAGAGCTAACGTGACCGGCGGGAGGAAGAGGGAGGCAGCCGGGGCAGGGTTACTCTCTCTGGCAGCCGTGGTGGTTCAAACGCCCCACAAAGTACAGCTGCTCGCCGTAACACCTCTGTTCACTTCGATGATGCTATCCCATAAGGGGCCTAAATAATTAGAGACCTGAGATTTACAGTTGCGTACACTAATTGCTTTGTAAAAATACAGGTAACAAAAGCTGTCACAACAATTCATTTATAAGTTTATTAGATTTATGACTAATATTTCATTGAAAGAGCAGACAACGGAAAAAGTGTCAAAAGAACTACACCTATAGCTTTATTAAATAAACATGTACATATCTACTGTAACTACATATCTACTGTTTACTAAAACTGCCATGGTACTATTATGCTGCCTCATATTAAAAAAAATAATCTGTCCTGCTAGCACTTCTGCTTATCTTAATAGCTGTATAAACACCTAAATTCAATTTGTCCATTAAATCACCAGTGAAATGAAAAAAAGCTTCTGCTATTAAGCTTTACCCCTATTAAGTTTTGCTGGATTGCTGTGCTCGTCATTACTGTTGCCTCTCAAAATATCACCTTCACTTCAGCTGTAAATAGCCCAGGAAAATAGTTCAAACCTGAAAGGGAAACTTCCAAAGAAAAGATTTTTTTTTCCCCTCATAGCTGAGACCTTTCCCAAGGGAACAGGCCACTTTCGGAGGTGTTAGTGCTTCATGTTTGTAGCAATGGAAAAAAGTATATAGAAATAATGGGTTGGCTGAGTATATTATGAAAGGATTGCTCCTATTAGGGGATTCAGGGCAAATAAGAGTCAAGATAAAACAAAGTTGTGGTGGAAAGCTTGGAGAATTTGTACTAGTTTCAATATCTTTGCTTCCATCTTCTAAATTGCCAATTGTCAAATGTCATTACTGGTCAGGCTGTTAGCCGCTT
The DNA here is from genome assembly GCF_000690835.1 of Fulmarus glacialis. Classification (NCBI taxonomy): domain Eukaryota; kingdom Metazoa; phylum Chordata; class Aves; order Procellariiformes; family Procellariidae; genus Fulmarus; species Fulmarus glacialis. Next base: position 15,767 of record NW_009229919.1, read on the forward strand.
ACTTGATTACAGTGTAGCCCCCTTTCTGCAGCGTAAGCGTGTCCATGTGTAAAATCATAAAATGTGCTTGTGCAGGAGCAAAAGCTCAGGAAAGCATAAAGATGATAAATAAAGATATTTTGTTGCTTTTTTAATACATAGATACATCTACAACAAAACGCAGAAATACTAAGCTGTTTGCTTCTATTTGTCCTTAAAGAATTCGCGTCTGCATGTACTTCAGTAGTTGCCTAGAGTTCTTGCACAGTTTTTAATACTAATTTATGATGAAGGATACCAAATGAACCACAAGTTATTTAAGAAAATGAAATAAGGAAACTTTTGAGGTTTTAGCAGGAAAACAGACTGGAGTGAGAGTAGTCTGATGTAAATGAATAGACAGCTTCAATGAAAATGGAGGAGAAGAAAACTCCCTCCTGGGGTTCATTATGCCTCTTGAGCTGTTGGTAGTAAAGTTAATTTTTAAATGCTTTGAGGTGATTAAGAACTCAGGCATCACTCTAAATGTAAATAAGTCCTGTTTCATTTCCTTGCAGTTAACTGATTGCAGCAGTCACCAGCTACTTAGCTTGCTGATGTATTTGAGATCCGTAGTCTAGTTCATAATTAACCCTCTTCATATGAAGTGAAAATGCTAGCAAGCCTGGATTTGAATGTATATAACCAGAATCTGACATACTCACTCGAGAAAAATAATGTTTATATTTGTAAATAATGAGGGCACTATTTGAAGCAAAAGTATCACAGAATGAAAATCAACATTTAAACGAAAAGTTTGTTTCCACTCACACTTAATGCAGCTTAAAAACTCAACAAAAATAGATGCAGTTTAGAAACTTCAGCTTAAATAGATGAATTATTTATAGTAAAATTTGGAAAACCATTACAGCTGGACCTCTTCTTTCCCACCAGGTCTAGTCAACAGAAAATTTCAATAATCTGTATATGAATATCACATTCAAATGAAAAATGTCAGATCGTAATCCATTCTTGTAATGCATATATACAAGCAATTAAGATTTAACAGCAATAAACTTGTTCAAGGCAGTGACTGGGACCTGTGAAATCTGTATTCTCATTCCAAATCTGTCTTAAGATTTTTTCATGGCTAGGCAAATGTTTCAAAAGTGACTAATGCTGTGCATCGGTGTGTAATTACCCAACCCAGGACATGCTAAGCCGTAAACAATTGAAATATCTCCACTGCATACTGATATACTGAGGCAACCAACACTTACCTATGAAAATGCTGGCCTTAAAGTTCCCTA